>NW_007256597.1:788780-990186 GCF_000164805.1 Carlito syrichta | reverse complement strand
TGGCCGGGAGCCGCCACTGCCCTCCAGTCTGGGCGACAGAGTGAGACTCCAACTCAAAAAAAAAAAAAAAGGATTTATATAGAGAGTAAATAGCTCTAAGATTCAAACACAATGTATAAGAGTAGAGTGGACATTTCTTCCCAATTTACCATATGAATAGGTCTTTGCAAAGAATTTCTAGCAGAGACATTTACCACAGTATTATCTATTAATGCAAGTAGTTCAGAACACTCCAAAATAAAAGAATAATTAATAACATATCAGTCTAACCACAGACTATTATATATGAATATAACATAAAAGTAATGTCCATATCTTTTGTGAACATTAACACATATTGTAGGTTATTTAATGATAAGATGTTACTAGTACATTAGATTATTAAGTATAAAAACTGATTACAAAAATTGCACATAGAATAGAACTCCCTTTTTTGCAAACATGAAGATGTGTGTGTGTGTGTGTGTGTGTGTGTGTGTGTGTGTGTGTGTGTGAGTACCCGAGTGTGTGTAATAAAGGCAGTAGAAGCAACAAATTTAATAAATGGTGTGATTGTAGGTGGTTTTTATTTTATTCTTTTTCTAAATTTTCCACATTAAATGCACACCATTTTGTAACATGAAAAATAAACCAACCTAGACCCTTATATAAATGTTGTGCAGTAGAAAAAGTTGATGGCCAGTTTTTTGCAGTAGTCTCCCATCTTATCCCTCTGTGCTCAGCTTTGTGATGTAGAGGTTGCAACCCGTGCCTCCTTCCAGCTATTTTCCTGTTAGGTTTTACCACTAGGGTGATAGAGGGAGACTAAAAGGCAAAAACAGGGGAAGGAATATGCTTCTCCTAGTTGCTTGTCATTTCTGTGGTTTCCATCCTAATGGTGCCCCATCACCCGGCAGCAGCAGGTCCTTCCACTTGCCAGCTTCCCTCAGCACTCCCAAAGCAAACCTAGCCAAACCCCTTGCTAGTACTAGCACAAAGGAGGCAGTGTCCTTTCTACAGAGATCTGATTCCCAGCTACCATCATCACTTACTGAGTCACCTCTAACGCTGCCAAAACTGAGTGGGACCAGAGCAAGAGAAGGCTTTTCAGCAAGTCCAGGCTACAGTGCCAGGTCCTTTCTCACTTGCTATCAGCAGCAGTTCCTAAGCTCTTGTGTCTATGTAAACAGTGGTAGCACATGAAGTCTCTGGCAAACTCTAAGAGGAGAACTACAGTGTGGAACTCTAGGATTTGGGAGCAAATCTATGTTTTCTTCCACAAATTCTCTTCTTTTTTGAAAGTGCTTTTGATCTTTGTAGAGACCGCAGCCCTGACCATGGGACATAAAAATGACCATGCAATTTAAACTGCTCCTCATGAACTGTTATGTGGCTCACCAAGCCATAAGTATGGGCAAGCAGTTAATCATCTAGCGGGCATGCTTTTAATAAATGCACACACAGGGTGACCCAATGCCTTCATTTGTGCTTCATGTCCTCCTTTGATTCCTCCTCCATCTTCATTGTCTCCTCTCAATCAATCCAAAAGAGTCCGTTGTGATTGAGGAAGAAAGCCTTGATTTTAGTTTACAGATGGTTAGGTCCCAAGAAAGAATGTGTCCACAGACCTCAAAAGTTCCATTAAACTGGGAGTAAAATCTGTAGCTTGGCCACTTTGGGCTCCTTGCGTCCCTGAACCAACACTTGAAGTTGGTTGCTATATGGATTAAGGCAACTGATGCTGTTTATCAAAGGGGATTTGAATGGAAGTCAGGAGGAAGGAAGAAGGAGAGGTCCCAGTCTATTTACTTACTGTTCCATCAGCATCTCCCTAGCAAGAGCCCTTTTCCCTGGCAGCAGAAGCAGCAGCCTCTTAAGAAACAACAGAGCAAGACAAACAGATTGCTCCCCTGAGCAGGCTGGATCTCAGCCCCGTGTGGCCCTGCGCCCAATGTCTAGACTCTGATACCCACTCCAACATCTTTCTGTTTTCTCTCAACCCTACTGGTATAGTTACTTCCTGTGGTTAATTGCTCTGTTCCTTTAATGTTTCTTTCTTACCTCTTTAGTTATTTTCTGTACTAAATTCTTTCTATTATAATAATGTGGTTTCTGATTTCCTGACTAATACAAGTGCTTATCACACAGGCCAGATACTGTACTTTACACATATTGTCTTACTACTTAATCTTCACAACAGCCCTGTCAAGTCTGTAGTATGTATTAGGGGGGGACCCAAAAAACCCCCAAATTTATAAGAAATTGAGTATTTCATCTTATACATTTAAACTTCTGTCATCTTAAAAGTACTCCCATTTGATGCAATACACTGATCAAGATGCTTTTTCCACTGCTCAAAACAGTTTTTGAACTCATCAATTTTGACATCTTTTAGTACTTCTACCATTTTTTGTTTCACCTCTTCCACACCAACAAAACATTTCCCTTTTAGGACTTTTTTCATCTGGGGAAACAAAAAAAAGTTGCTCAGGGCGTGAATAAGGAAGGTAGGGCTGTTTTGGGTAAAAAAAAAACTGCTAAACACTCAGCATGGTATGAGCAAGTGTGAGCAAGCCAGTCACCTGTTTGCAACAAAAAAATTCACTGAAGCCTAATGGAACCTCTCACAACAACGCACTGGTTTTCACAGAGGTTTCTGTTCTAGTAAGTTGTGATTCTTTATATCTGCCTGTCTGTCTTTAAAATTTTGATGGCAGCAGTTTTCCCTACGACCTCAGCTCTCAGATTTTTCTAGAAGAGTTGTTGATTTTTCAGTTTGTCCAGCTTTCATCTTGTTATTAGAATGAAGTGGCAACTTCTGAGCCCCTTATACGCTGGATCAGAAACCAGAAGTCTGAAAGGTAACTGATGCCAATGGGTTCCTAGACCACTTGCCTAGCTGGTAAAACCTGTACTGCAACGTACCCATCCTCCAAAATGATAATTCTGCTTTTTGGGGGGGAGGTCCCCCCACATATGTATGTATGTGTGTTTATACGTATATGTAATCTAAATGTATTAAATATATGCTATCTTCTATTTTATCCACATATAATCCAGTCCCTGGCAAACACTAATCTATTTTCTGTCTCTATAGATTTGCCTATTCTGGATATTTCATACACACATGATTATATATATGTAAAATCCAATGTATTGGGGCTGAAGAAACAGAATTTAAGCTTTTAAGCTTTTTTTACTCTTAACTTACCTATGGTCACAAAGGAAATGAATGTTGAAACCTGTATCTGAACTCAGATCCAGATTGACTCAAAAACCTATTAACTGTTGAGTGATAAAAGAAATGTGATATATCCATACAATGGAATAGTATTCAACCAAAAAAGAAGTATTTATACATTCTATGGCCTAAATGAATCTTGAGATTATTATTATTTGAAAGAATCCAAGCACAATAAGTAACATATTGCATAATCATGTTTGTATGAAATATCCAGAATAGGTGAATAAAATAGATTAGTGTTTGCCAGGGACTGGAGAGTGGAGAAAAGGAGTGTGACTGCTAATGAATATGAAATTTATTTTTGGGCTGATGAATATCAGATAGTAGTGGTGGTGGCCCAACTCTATGAATATACAAAAACCCACTGAATGGTACCATTTAAAAGGATGAATTTTGTGCTGTGTAAATTTTATCTCAATAAAAAGTTCTAAACATCGTAATTAACACAAAATCGTGAAACGTGGAGATGATGAACTCCTTAGTTTGTGCTCCAGGATAAAGTTTATTTTTGCTAACCAGCCTCAAATCAATTCAGAGGATGGTCTGCATTTTTGTGAGTAAATCCCTATTCTGTGTATGTATGCTTGCATTTTTCCCAAAAGGCTGTCACCCAGAGAGCACTTTAATTTTCCATGGTATTGCTGATCTCTGAGACCTTGCAAAGAAAAATAGCTGTGATCCTGGACCAATAAAAGAAAGGACATGGTGCATTTCACAGACGAAGTATGAATACCTAATAACATTTAAAAGATGCTCAACTTCACTAAGAGAGAATGAAAATGAATGTAACAACAGGATATCACCTCATACCCTTAGACTGGCAAACACGAGAGTGGCACCAAGAGAAGGAGGAAACTCTCAGATATCACGGGCAGAAGTATAAATCATCACAGCATTTTAGAAAAGTTTTCTGACATTATATGTTAAAATTAATAGTCCACATGTCTTTGTGTTCAGTAATCCCACTGCTAGTATTCTACCCCATAAAAATAAAAAGTTTCTGTGCATAAAGGATATAGTGACAAAAATATATGTGACAATTTTGGAAACAAAGTGAATGTCTACCAATTGAGGAATAATTTAATATATTGTGGCAACTTCATACATTATTACTTAGCCATTAAAAGGAATGAACTAGATTCATATATATTTTCTTAGAAATCTGTTCATTTTAAACAGCTAAGGGACAAAAGCTAGATACAGAGAAATATGTGTAATATTCTATTTATATCAAACAAAATGGCAAAATGTGTTTTATAGATACCATGTGTATTTCTAGGTGTGTGTATTTGAATTTATAATCACAGATAAAGACATAGAAAGACAGGTACCAGGATATCAGATAGCTAGCTTTTGGCCACATAGATTGTTGGTAGGGAATAAGGTGAGGAAGGGAATGTAAAGTAGAGGATGAAGAGATGTCAGTTCACAAAACAACTGTATTCAGTAAATATGTGTCCTGGCGTGTCAGATATCATTCCACTTATGCTATTTTATATATACATGTATGTGATTACATAAAGATGCATAAAAGAATTTAATCAAAATACTACAAATGAATATACAGTACAGCAGAATTTCATAGGATTTTTTTCATCCTTCTCCATATTTTGACGTATTCTTTGAAGTTTTAGAAAGGTTATGTATTGCTTATATAATCAGATAATCAATGAAGTATGGCCTCCACTTATGAAAGGAGAGGTCCCCTTGAAGTTTTCAACTTCCAGACTTGTGGTTGTTGAGCCTCCAATAATTTAATTTCAATTTAAATTATTGAATTTAATTTTTCTAACCCAGCACTGGATTTCACAGAGGTTTCTGCTCTAGTAAGTTGTGATTCTTTATATCTGCCTGTCTTTAAAATTTTGATGGCAGCAGTTTTCCTTATGATCTCACCTCTCAGATAGATCTAGAAGAGTTGTTGATTTTTCAGTTTGTCCAGCTTTTATCTTGTTGTTAGAATGAAGTGGCAACTTCTGACCTCCTTATATGCTGAACCAGAATCCGGAAGTCTGGATGTAGATTTTGTAACGGGTTTATCATTAGCAATAATAATTTAATTGATCACATTATATTTTCAGCTCTATGAAAATTAGAACAGAAGACAGGATACTTATGTGAATATACTACAACAAATTAGGGATTATAAGGTACTTTATCTAAAATTTATAATGAACTTTTATATTTATATGGAATTTGGAATATATAGTATTTAGAATATACAGAAAAAGTACAAAGAATCTGTATTTTTTGAGACACACAATGTGCTGGATCTTTTAGACCTTTAATAAAAGTGGTTTAACTAGACTTACAATAGTTTTGAAATGGAATTGATATACATACTGTTGCTTATAACAAAGTATATGACAAAAGGTCATTTATAAAGAAAATATGTGTATTTCTTACAGTTGCGGATGTTGAAGAGTCCAAGGTCGACAAGCTGCATCTGGTGAGAGCCCTCTTTCTGGTAAGGACTTTCTGCAGCATTCTGAGGTAATACAGGATATTACATGGCAAGGGGGATGAGTGTGCTCATGTTACAGCTCAGATCTTTCTTACTCTTCTTCCAAAGCCATCAGTTCCCCTCCCAGGACAATCCATTAACGTGTTAACCCATTAATCCACCAATCCATGTAAGAATTAAGTCATTTAGGGAACCCTCATGATCCAATTACCTCTTAAAGGTACCACTTCTCATTACTGCCATATTAGGGATTAAGTTTCAACATGAGTTTTGGAGGGGACATTCAAACTATAACAAGTCTTTAATGGAAAGAGTAGACAATATTCAAAAACAGATGAATAATGTATGCGAAAGATAAAAATTCTAAAAAAGAATCAAAAATAAATGCCAGAGATTAAAAAAACCACAATGTAACAGAAATGAAGAATGCCTTTGATCATCTCATCAGTAGACTAGACACAACAGAAGAGAGAACCGAGGTTGAGGATATGCCAGTAGAAACTTCCAAACTGAAAAGCTAAGAAAAGAAAGATTGAAGAAAAAAGATGAACAGACTATCCAAGAACTGTGAAACAATTCAAAAAGTGGGACATACACATAACGGAAAAACCAGAAAGAAAGAAAAACAAAAGACCCCCCCCAAAAAAACCCCAGAAGAAATATTTTTAAAATAATGACTGAGACTCTCCCCAAATTAATATCTGACACCAAACCAAAGATACAGGATATCCATTGAATACACAGCAGGGTAAATGCCCAAAAAACCAAAACCAAAACCAAAAACCTAGGCCTGTTATATTCAAACTTTACAAAAGCAAAGGCTAAAAAAAAATTCTGAAAGAAACCAGAGGTGGGGAAAAAACAACTTATCCAATAGAGAGCGAGGAGAATGATTACATCTGACTCAACTATTCAGGCTCTTGAAAGGGGCTCAGAAATATTTGCTCATGAAATTCAGGCTTCTGAGTACCAGAATGTGGTCTAAAAGGGGAGGACACGTTTTCTCAGTCCCACAAACATCTTGTCCCTTGACATACTAATGCAGGCATCCCTTTATTCTGGTTCTAGGAATAGGATTACTATTAGATAACCTGCCACACATTGATCTCAACAAATAATTAGTGAATGAACCATTTAAGCAAGAAGAAGAAAATGGGGTGAAATATTTAAGGTGTGGGGAGAGGGATAAATCTATCATTCTAGAATTCTATTCCCTGTGAAATAATCCTTCAAAAGTAAAGAAGAAATAAAAACTTTATCTGACAAAAACTGAGAAAACTTTTTGCCAGCAGACTTGTCTTACAAGAAATTTTTTAAAAGCTCTTCAGAGAGAAAGAAAACAAAACAGGCCAAAAACTCAGATATTCACAAGAAAATGAAGAGCATCAGAGAATAATTGAAAGTAAAATAAATATTTTCTTATTTTTAATTGATCAAATAACACCAATTTGTTCAAAATAATAATGGCAACAATATATTTTATTATATATGCACATATATGCTTATGTATAAGTGAAATGAATGACTAATTATACAAAGTATGGGACTAAGGAATTAGGAATATTTTATAATTATAAAATATCTGCACTACCCATGAAGTGGTGTTGTGTTAGTTGAAGGTAGACTTAGATTAGTCATAAATGCCTATTGCAAATTCTAGGGCAACCACTAAAAAAAACTTTAAGCAGAAGTGTAATTTAAAAATTTTTTAAAATAAAATAAGAAATATAATTAATATAATAAAAAGGAGAAAAATATAATATAAAAGGTTCACTTAAAACCACAAGAGACAGAAAAGGTGTGAAAGACAAAAATAGAAACAAAGAATAAAAATAACAGAATATAGTAAAAAATATGGTAGTTATTAATTCAACTATATTACTTTAAATATTCATGATCTAAATATATCAATTAAAAACAGATTGTGCAAAGGAATAAAAAACAATACCTAAATATACATATTCTCTACAAAAAAACTGTCTATTAAGACACAATAGATTAAAAGTAAAATAAATAGATTAAATAATAACAAAGAAAGAATATGCTAACACTAATCAAAGTAAAATGGGAATAGCTATATTATTTTCAGACAGATTACATTTAGAGCCAAAAAGTTATCGGGGTAAAGAGAGCCATTATATAATGATAAGGAGATTAATACTCAAAGAACTCACAACAATTGTTCATGTAAATGCACCTAACAACAGAGCATCAAAATACATGAGGTAAAGACTAATAGAACTTCATCGAGAAGTAGATAAACCTACTAATATATTTGGAGACTTTAATACCCCTTCATCAGAACTGAACAGATCCAGTAGGCAGAAAAATAAGTAAGGACATAGTTGAATTCAATGGCACCAACAATCAGCTGGATATAATTGACATCTAAAGACAACTTCATCCAACAACAGCAGAATACATATTCTTCTAAAGTTAACACGAAACATTCACCAACATAGACCACAATTTTGGCCGTAAAACATACCTTAACAAACTTAAAAGAATAGAAATCACATTTCTTGGTATTATACTCAAATGAATTGAAAACATGTCCACATAATCCTATTGTGGTTTCTCTAAGACCACAATAAAATTAAACTAGAAATCAATGACAGAAAAAAAAGATTAAAAATTTCAGTAGACTTAGAGATGAAGTAACACATTTCTAAATAACTTGTAGGTAAAAAAATGAAACTCCAAAAGAAAGTTTTAAGTTTTTCTGGATTAAATGAAAATTCAATGCATCAAAATGTGTAGAATGCATTAAAGCAGTGCTTAAAGGGAGACACATAGATTGAATGCATTTATTAGAAATGAAGGAAAATCTAAAACTGATTACCTGAGTTTCCATCATTGGAAACTAGAAAAAGAATTAAACCCAAAATAGCAGAAGAAAAGAAATAATAAAAATTAGAGCAGGTATTAAAGAAATTAAGAACAGATCAATAGAAAAAATCAACAAAACCAAAAACTGCTTTTTTGGAAGCATAAATAAAAAAGATAAGCCTCTAGCCAGGCTAACTAAGAAAAATGCAAAGACACAAATTAGTAATATCAAAAACTACAGATGGGGCATCACTATATAATCCATAAACATTAAAAGGATAATAAAAGAATATTATAAACAACTATACCCACAAATTTTACCAATTCCTTGAAAGACACAATCTGCCAAAATATACACAAAAAGAAACAGACAGCACAAATAGGCCTATATCTATTAAATAAATTGAATCAATAATTAATAACCTTCCAAAACACAAAACCAGATGTAGAGTTTCACTGGTGATTTCTACCAAACATTTAAGGAAGAAATTGTACCCATTTTCTACATCTCCTTCAGAAGACAGACACAGATAGACTACTACACAATTCATTCTATCAGGCCTATTATCAACCCCAGAAAAAAACATTAAGAGAATTAACAAAAAAACTCTTGGAACTAATAAGCAATTATAGCAAAGTTACAGGATATGAGATTAATATGTAAAAGTCAATAGTTTTTTAAATATATCAGCAATGAACAAGTGGAATTTGAGATTAAAACATATTTACACTTACTTTAGCACCCCCAAAATTAAATACTTAGGTTTAAATCTAAGCAAAATATGTACCGGATCTATGAGGAAAACTACAAAACTTATGGAAGATATTAAAGAAGAACTAAATAAATGGAGATATATTCCATACCATAAAGAGGAAGAATCAATATTGTCAAGATACAAGTTCTTCCCAAATTGATTTGTAGACTGAATGCAATACCAATCAAAATTCCAGCAAGCTATTTTGTGGATATTAACAAACTGATTCTAAGGTTCATACAGAGAGGCAAAGAATCCAGAATAGCCAACTCCATATCAAAGAAGTGGAATGAAATTGTAGGACCTACGCTATCAGACTTCAAGACTTACTATAAAGCTACAGCAATTAAGACCATGTGGCAGTGGCAAACGTATAGACATACACTAATGGAACAGAATATAAGCCAAAAAAATAGACCCACATAAATATAGTAAACTGATCTTCGACAGAGGAGCAAAGGCAATACAATGGAGCAAAGATAATCTTCTCAATGAATGTTACGGAAATAACTGGACATCTACATGCAAAAAAATAAATTTAAACACAGAACTTATAGCTTCTACAAAAAATTAACTCAATATAAATCATAAATTTAAATGTAAAAATGCAAAACTTTAACTCTTAGAAGATAACACAGGAGAAAACCTGAATAAACCTAGGCATAGCAATGACTTTTTAGGTACAATGCCAAAGGCCTGATCAATGAAATAAATAATTAATGAGCTGAACTTTATTAAAATTAGAAACTTCTGCTCTACAAAAGACAATGTCAAGAGAAGACAAGCAAAAGGCTGGGGGAAAAATATTTGCAAAAGACACATTTGTTTTTGTTTTTTTTTTTTCATTCTTTCTATTTTTATTTATTTATTTTAATTATATCTATTTTTTATTTTAAAATTGTAGGGCACAGTTAAGGGTTAGGTATACAAATATTCATTGTGCAGGTACCCTCGTTGATGAGGTATGCCCTCCCTTCCCCAGACAGATATTGACTACCGTTAATTCCACTTCCCTGCCCCTCCCTGCCCGTCCCCTGGTAGTTTCTCACCACTGTCCATTCTTTTCTTATAGTATTATGGTAGTTGTTCAAACTTCACTTATGAGAGAGAACACTTATCAGATCTTTGTGTCTGTGAAAGATCCCTCAGTATTATAAACTCTAATTCCATCCAGGTTGCTGTGAAAGTCATGATTTTGTTCTTTTTTATGGCTGCGTAATATTCCATTGTGTATATGTACCACATTTTTAAAATCCAGTCCTCTTTTGATGGACAGCATGGTTGGTTCCATGATCTTGCTATTGTGAACAATGCTGCGATAAACTTACATGTGCAGGTATCTTTTTCATAGAGTGATTTGAGTTATTCTGGGTATATTCCCAGTAGGGGGATTGTGGGGTCATATGGAAGGTCGATTTTTAGAACTTTTAGGCATCACCACACTGATTTCCACAGAGACTGTACTAGTTTACACTCCCACCAACAGTGTAGAAGTGTTCCCTTTTCGCCACATCCTCTCCAGCATCTGTTATTTTTTGAGTTATTGATGATGGCCATTCTGACTGGAGTTAGGTAGTATCTCAGGGTGCTTTTAATTTGCATCTCCTTGATGATTAGTGAGGCTGAACATTTTTTCATGTATCTGTTAGCTGCTCATACAAAAGACACATTTGTAAGTCGGGCTCAGTGACTCAGCCTGTAATCCCGCGCCTTTGGGAGGCTGAGGTGAGTGGATTGCCTGAGCCCGCAGGTTCGAGACCCGTCTAGGCAGGCGAGACCTCATCTCTACAATAAATCAAAAAATTAGCAGGGCGTGACAGCGCGTGCCTGTAGTTCCACCTACTTGGAAGGCTGAGGCAGAAGGATCCTGGGAGCCCAGCAGGTCGAGGCTGCGGTGGCCGGGAGCGGCCACTGCACTCCAGTCTGGCGACAGAGTGAGACTCCAACTCAAAAAAAAAAAAGACACATTTGTTAAAGGACTGTTATCCAAAACCTACAGAGAACTCACTGAACTCAACAATAAGACTACAAATAGATTAAAGCATGGACAAAAGACCTAAATAGACAACTTATCAAAGAAAATATGCAGATGGCAATAAGCATAGGAAATATGTTCAACATCCTATGTCAGTAGGGAATTGTGAATTAAAACAACAAGATACTTCTACACACCTACTAGAATGGCCAAAATTTAAAAGACAGATAACGCTAAATGCTAGCAAGAGTGTGAAGCCACAGTAACTCTCATTTATTTGCTAGTGGGAATGCAACATGGCACAGACACTGGAAGATAATTTGGCAGTTTCTTTACAAAACATACTCTCACCATACAATCCAGCAATCACACTCCTTGGTATTTACCCAAATGAATTGAAAACACGTCCACACAAACACCTGCACATGGATATTTACAGTAGATTTATTCATAATTGCCAACATTTGGAAGCAACCAAGATGTTCTTCAATAGGTAAATAGATAAATGTGGTACATCCAGGCAATGGAATACTATTCAGTGCTCAAAAGAAATTAGTTACCAAGTCATGGGGGAAAAAAATCCATGAAGAAAGCTTAAATGTATATTAGTAAATAAAAGAAGTCATTCTGAAAAGGCTACATACTTATGGTTCCAACTACAGAACTACAGGATATTCTGGAAAAGATAAAATTTTAAAAACAGTAAAATGATTAGTGGTTGTCAGAAGTTAAGGGAAAGGAAGAGAATAGTGATCAGAACATAAACAACTTTTAGGGCAGTTTAGTATGGTACTACAACTGTGGGTGCATGTTATACATTTGTGTAAACCCATAGAATATACAACACTGAGAGTGAACCCTAATGTAAAGCATAGACTGGATGAAAACAATGCAACAGTGTAGGTTCGACTGTAATAAAATATGCCACTCTGGTGCAGGATGCCAATAGTTGGGAGTTTGCCTATGTGGAGAAAGAGTGTATGGGAATTCTCTGTACTGTCCACTCAATTTTGCCATAGCCTAAAATTACTTTTAAAAATAAGGTTTAATTAGTTTTAAAAGTTGCCCATTTTATATATTTTATATTTTTATGACTAGTTTCAGAGTGTGAAAAATGAAAGGTGTTATGTATTTTAAAATAATTATAATTCTAAAACTGTGTTGTTCAGTGTGGTATGCATGAGGTTTCAATTTTATTCATTTAAAAAATTATGCAAGCTCAATTAAGAACCTTCTTGCTAGATGCTGAAAATTCAGATACAAACAAAATATCATCCCTATCTCTCTGGATCTTGGATTCAGTTGGAGCAATGGTCACATAAGCAAAGAACTATGATAAAATGTGACAAAATGGCCACAATAAAGGCATATAAAGACTTTCACCTCATTTATTACCTTGTCGTTTTCAAATCACCCTAATAAAATCAAGGACAATAATATATTTAAATATTCGAATGTGCTGGTATGCCTTCATTCACTAAGTTAAATACATTTTAATATTATTACTGATAGATTTTTCATCTTAAGGAAATGTAACTTTTAAAAATGGCATG
This sequence comes from Carlito syrichta, assembly GCF_000164805.1. Classification (NCBI taxonomy): domain Eukaryota; kingdom Metazoa; phylum Chordata; class Mammalia; order Primates; family Tarsiidae; genus Carlito; species Carlito syrichta. The sequence continues at coordinate 977,387 of NW_007256597.1, read as the reverse complement.
AGTTAAATGAATTGTCAGACTCATTTATAAATATCAGTATTTTAAATGGAGAACATGTAGAAGTATATGCATATGCTATATTTAATAATATAATCAAAGAATTATATATATTATACTTAATATATTTTAATTAAATGTGCTATGTTTAATATAATTAGAAATCTCTAATTACATTTTTACTATTGGAAGACGTTTTTGTTAAAATGCTGTGTGGAATTTTCTCCTCTCTCCTCACTCTTCTTTTATTTTTCCCTTTCCTCAGTGTCAGAGTTAAAGTGTCAAAGCAAGTGAAGCAATAAATTATTTTTAAAATTAGAAATAATAACAACAATAACAAAAAAGGAAAGGAAAAGTCAGAAACACAACATTAACAAAATGCATATTTAACCAAGTCTGAGAGATCAAGCCAGACAGCACTTGGTAAATACTCTTTGGAGACAGTAATGCTCAAAGGTTGTGTTTGCTGTTGTGCTTGACGTTTGCTTTGCGTGTGATCTAAGACACCAGATGACCAGTAATCTCACTTGCCCTTTCTTTCCCTACTCTCTGTGGGCTCTGCATACGCTTCCTTTCTCTGCAACCTTGCCTGCCCCTGGCCATCGCCCAGCTCACTGTTCTCCTAAAGATGTCTGGGACGGTTAGGATTCAGCAGGTCACACCTTAGCCTGTCAGGACCTGGCGCCTCCTGTGCCCAGCATTAGTCCATCGCTTCATTTCACCTCCAAAGAGCCAGCGACAAGTCTGCCTTGTTAGGCACAGATCTCAGTGAGCCCAAGGCAGCCAGCAGTTTCCCGTTTGGTTTCCTGTCATATCTCCTTATGTTTTGGCAATCTGAGATATTCCCCGTTCTTATTAACCTCAGCAAGGGCCATGCCAGGGAGGATAAATTGCTGGGGTAGACGACTTCACTCAAGAGCTGTTAGTCTGCACAAGGTCAGCGTTTGCAAACTGCATTATAGTTGGATCCAAATTCATGACAAATTCTTAAGTTTTAGCTTACTTTAATTCAAATCCAGTCTTTTACTAAAGCCATGCGATCTGAGGGAAACTACATGGTACTTGTGTTTAAAAGTTTAATTTAACTTATCACACACTACCAGTTTAGATCTTCACAACAACCCTGCAAGTTAGATGGGTAAATATTTCTCCCATTCCATTGGAATCTATTCATTTGTTATTCATTCACTCGTTTAGCAAACTTTTTAAAGAATCTACTCTGTATCTAGCACAGCACTTGGAGTAGAGCTACAAAGACTAATGCATATTGTTCTTAGTCCCCATGGACTACCTGTCTTATGGCAGAAGCACAGAATTACACAAATACTGCACATAGCAAATGCATTAACAGAGATAAGCACAGAGCAGAGATAGGTGTACCCAGTAAGGTGGGATAAGTGACGATGTGTAAGGTATGGATTCTTGGAAGAGGTGAAGCTTCAGTTGAAACCTGGGGAAGTAAGACTTTCCTAGGAAAACAAAAAAACAAAACCTTGACATATTTTGCCCCTATATTTAGTTCTTCCATAAACCCTATGAGATTTTCATTTATATTTTCATTTATATAATATTATTGCCCCTTTTCAGATGTTTCAGTTCAGGTCTAACACCACTGTAAGAATTAGGCAGTGAATTAGCAAATAATTGGCAGAAATGGGATAAAAACTCACTCTATCTGACTCATATTTAGAGCTGTTTTTATTCATCAATATTATTTCCTTGGGAGGAACTAATTCTGTTTTAAAGAAAATATTGAGGGTACAGAAGAAAGTAACTATAAATTGAGATAACTTCCACCTAGCTATGCATCAGAGATTTAAAAAATGAACAACTAAGACTTGTGTGCTTTTTTAAAAAAATCAAATAAATAAATAAAAATAAATGGACAACATTTAAAAATAAATTTTAAATTAGGTCTATTATGTGGTAAATTCTTTGTAATACTTTGTTGTGAAGCACAGGCTACCACTCATATTTTGTTAAATAAAATTGGTGCTCAATCTACAGTTAAATTCCATACTAAGAACATTTTTTTTAGGACTCATTAGAGAACTTTAAATGCATGCTCCCTTCCATCCAAACAGAATGTTTTAAAATCATTTTATTGAATAATTAGAGGAAGTGAAACAGGTAAAAGATATGAATGCACTCCTGTTGTAGACTTTCCTGGAAAAAACATTCAGAGAACTTAGAGAAAGATTACTCACTGAAAAACCACCAGGATAAAAATTCCAGCTCTTCCTTGCTGTGTGACTCGGTCACTTACCAAGATAAGCCTTTTTCTTGTGTTTTGTATAAAGGCAGTAATCATCACTACTGTATTCCAACTTACAAGGTTTCGGGGAATAAATTAAATGATATATGGGAAATAATTTAAGCCATAAAATGCTATGCATAATAAGGTACTAAAACTAAGAATATTTGCATTTTTATCAAACATTAAATATCCTGTATAATATAAATTAATAAAGAAGAACATTTTTATTAGCAGATATGTCTGGGAGTTGATATGGACATCTCAATAAAACTTCATGTTTTCTCATAGGTAGATAACAATAACTCCTGTTATGCTGCCTGCAATTTACTTTAAATACTTCAATATAGGTAATATGAGACAGGCATACCTTGGAGATGTTGCAGGTTTGGTTCCAGATTACCACAATAAAGTGAATGTCACAATAAAGAGAGTCACACAAATTTTTTTATTTCCCAGTGCATATAGAAGTTATATTTACATTACAGTACAGTCTACAAAGTGTGTGATAGCATTATGTCTACAAAATCAATGTACATGCTTTAATTAAAAATTCTTTATTGCTAGGATATGTCTACGATATTCTGAACCTTCAGTGAGTCATAATGGCTTTGCTGGTGGCACGTCTTGACTTGATGTTAATGGCTGCTAACGCACCAGAATAGTGACTGGTGTGGCTATGGCAATTTCTTAAAACACACAACAGTAAATTTTGCATGTTGACTGAGTCTTCCTTTCATGAAAGATTTCTCTATAGCATGTGAAATTATTTGATAGCATTTTTCTCACAGTAAAAATTCTTTCAGAACTGGAGTTGATCCTCTCAACCCCTACTTTTACAACTAACTTTATGCCACATCCAAAATCTTTTGTTGTTATTTCAACAATGTTCACAACATCATTACCAGGAGTAGATTTCATCACAAAAAACCACATTCTTTGCTCATCTATAAGAAGTGACTTCTCATCTGTTCAAGTTTTATCACAAGATTGCAATAATTCAGTCACATTTTCAGATTCCATTTCTAATTCTAGTTCTCTTTATTTTCAGTACCTCTGCAGTTACTTCTTCTGCTAAAACCTCAGACCCCTCAAGTCATCTGTGAAGTTTGTCAACTTTTTTCAAATTCTCATTAATGTGGATATTTTTACCTCCTACCATAAATCACAAATGCCCTTAATGGCGATTAGAATGGTGATTTTTTTCCCCAGGTTTTCAATTTACTTTCCCAGATCCATCAGAGGAATCACTGTCTATGGCAGGTATAGCATTATTAAATATATTTGTTAAGTAATAAGACTGGAAAGTTAAGGTTACCCCTTGATCCATGGGCTACAAATTAGATATTGTGTTAGCAGACATGAAAGCAACATTAATTCCCTTGTACATTTCCATCAGTGCGCTTAGATGACTTAGGTGCTTTGTCAATGAGCAGTAATATTCAAAAACAGTTTTGTTTTGTTTTTTTTGAGCAGTAAGTCTCAAAGCAGGCTTAAGGTATTCAGTAAAACATGCTCTAAACAGATGTGCTGTCATCCTGACTTTGTTGTATTTATAAAGCACAGGTAGAGTAGATTTAGCATAATTCTTTAGAGTCCTAAAATTTCAAGGATGATAAATGAGCATTGGCTTCAACTTCAAGTCATCAGCTGTGTTAGTCCCTAACAAGAGAGTCATTCTGTCCTTTGAATTTGGAATCAGGCATTGATTTCTCCTCTCTAGCTACAAAAGTCCAGATGGCATCTTCTTCCAGTAGAAGGCTGTTTAGTGTACATTGAAAACCTGTTGTTTAGTGTGGTCACCTTCATCAGTGATTTTAGCTAGATCTTCTAGATAACTTGCAGCAGCTTCTACATCAGCACTTGCTGCTTCACCTTGCACTTGTTTGTTGTGAAGATGGTTTCTTTCTTTAAACCTCATGAACCAACTTCTGCTACCTTCCAACCTCTCCTCCGAAGCTTCCTTCCCTCTTTCAGCCTTCATAGAACTGAAGAGAGTTAGGGTTTTGCTCTTGATTGGGCTTTGGCTTAAGGGAATGTTGTGGCTGGTTTGATCTTCTTCCCAGAACGTAAAAACTTTATCTATATCAGCAATAAGGTTGTTTTGCTTTCTTACCATTCATGGGTTCACTGGGATAGCACTTTTAATTTCCTTCAAAAACATTTTCTTTCTCTTCACAACTTCGTTAATTGGTGTAAAGGCCTAACTTTCGGCCTATCTTGGCTTTTCACATGCCTTCCTCGTTAAGCTTAATCATCTCTAGCTTTTGATTTAAAGTGAGACATATGTGAACTTTTCTTTCACTTGAAAACTTAGAGTCCATTGTAGGGTTATAAATTGACCCAATTTTAATATTATTGTGTCAGAGAGAATAGGGAAGCTCAAGGAAAAGGAAAGAGGTAGAGAAATGGCTGGTTGGTGGAGCAATAGGGACACACAGAACATTCATCAATTAAGTTCGCTCTCTGATATGGGCACCGTTAATGGCACCCCAAGACAATTTACAGTGGTTAAAAAAAAGATCAAAGATCACCATAACAGATATAATAATAATAATAATAATAATAATAATAATAATAATAATAATAAAAGTTTGAAATGTTGCAAGAATTACCAAAATGTGACACAGATACACAAGATGTTGGAAAAGTGACTTCGGTATACTGGCTCCATGCAGGGTTGCCACAAATCTTCACTTTGTTAAAAAAAAAAAAAAGCAGTATCTGGGAAGCACAATAAAATGAGGTATGCCCGAATAGGGGAGAATAAATTAAATATATTCTACATTCTAGAGTGGAATATTAACCCTTGAAATATTATAATAGGAATCCACTCCCCCAGAGGAGTTAGAGCATTTGAAAAATGCTAATCAGTATTTCATGACTTAAAGTAGTTATTCTGAGTGCAATGACTTCAAACAACAATAACTTCTAATGACACTACTTCCAACTGCATTAGAACAGAAGAGGTGTTCGAAATACATTGTCCCACCTTAAGAACCTGATGAGCCAGTGTCCTGACATCCTTAAAGCCTGTTCCCTAGTCCTAGGATTCCTGTTCTTGTCCATGACCCATGGGCATAATAAAGGATTCATCTAATTACAACTAAATATCTTGAGACTTTATTGTCACATGGTCCTCCAGATATTATTTTGTGCAAAGTACTGGTCTGGTGCTGGAAGATTAAAGAGCTGGACTTTCGTCAAATTTAAAGAACAGGTTGTTTGTCTTTGTACCTACTTGGTAATAAATCTATGTATGCTGAGTTGTGTCTGAAACTTGCTCTCATGTAACATCCCACTTGGTGTGTTGAAGAGGGATACTAGAGCATATTACTACCTCCAACGTGAGGAAAGAGGGAGAAAAAGGTAAGTACTAGAAAACCAACCATGATTGCCAATGAACAAATTGCCTAAATTCACTTTACCAATATTCTCTTTTGAGTATTATTTGAAATATCAATCCAAAGTTTTCTTGCAAAGTTGCCAAACCTTTACTGTAAACTGCAGGTATTGAAGTGATTATTACTTAGTGTACCATACGTGAGTTCCTATTTGAAAGACTTCAAAGAATATATTTCTTGAAAGCATTGCTTTTTCAAGGAACTAATGGGATTCCATCTTTTTTAATCATGAGAGTCATGTAGCCTCCTTTATCTCTCTTTTTACTTCGGCTTTCAGAAAACTCTGTGTTATGTTTGATATTCAATTATATGTCCTCTGGGCTGATCCAAACAACTTTCATTTTAGTGTTCTTCCTTTATGTGGTTTTGATTTATTAAAATTTTCATCAGATTTCTCTATATTTTATTATAATAATGAATATGCATTTTATTTTTTTACTTATATCCTTTATGTAAGCATAGAAATACAAACATATACCTACAAATGAGCATATATAATATGGATTTCAAACAAGTCTACTGTAAGAGAATTTTGCAGCACTATAGGAAATTATCTTTTCTCTACTAGTTTATTTTCATAGTAAATAATTGAGAATTTAGAGAAATTTATGAATATTAAAGGCAACAGTATAAAAGTTGAGAGCTCATTGTAAAAGTAACAGCTTTTGATGCATTGTAAATTATGGGAAAACAGAAAATGTGAACATTTTAGTAAGAAATTTTATTAATGTACATTTATAATTAGTGGTTTCCTCAAACAATAAAACTAGAATAAAAGTTCTCATACATCTTTCACATAATGTCTTTAAATGATATATTGTAACACTTTAGTTTTTCTAAATTTTTTATACTAAAGAAAAAAATTTGCTAAGCACAGATTTTTAAATAAATAAATTATTTTTTCATTCTCACCACCTCTACCCTTCTCATCTTCAAGCTGATGTTAAATAAAAAATCGAGTGAAAGAAAAAGCTTAATGCCATTATGAAATTTGGGCTGCTCTCCTGGAGGTGCTGAAATTCCTTCTTGTAGGAAGTCAGGAACATTCATTCAAACGGGCTCATGCCACTGATTGGTTAGTGCTGCTTTCAACATCTATGAAGTAGCAGCACAATTTGTCCTTTTAACATGCATTTCCTTTGTACTCAACATCTTTGAGGTTTCAAATTAGGATGAATTTCTCAGTCTTCATGTTGTGGTACTTATCATCTTTCTCATTAGTCTAATTTGAGTTAATTAGAATCTGTAGTTAGTTCTCAACCTGTGTCATAGTAGAACAATTGAAAAGAGAAGCACAGACACAATTATGCCATTTTATTGTCTGGAGGAGACAGAGAGCCAGTGGGGCTTCCCTTATTAGGTTAACATTTACCTGACTTCAAAATACTCCAATGATACAAATAGCAATAGGAGACATTGGAAATTCCAAATTCTGCCCTTCTTTCCCTTATCCACCCTTACAATCTGATTAATTCAAAGGTGATGGAAGAAGAGAAATGTTCCACCTGTCAAAGTGACAATGTCCATTACATGATTTACAGATTGAGTAGTATATATAATAGTTGTGTGTGAATTCATGTTTTTACACTGAAAACACATTTCCTTTTTGCCATGAAAATTATCCTGCAAATCACTGTGGATGAAGTATGTATCTGAGTAATCCATTTTTATGGCCACAATGATTTGATGAACATGAGAATGAAATAAATATGAAACCTTTATGGATCTATTAGATCCAAAATCTTGACAATCTGGCAGCTGTGGTGTGGTTTGATACGCTGAAAGGAAACTTTGATTTTGAGTAGAGATTTAGAAAGCCAACTTTTGTTACAAAGGTAAGACATTGCATTCTTCAAAGTGTTTGTGGTTTAGGAATGGTCTAAATTTCAGTGCACAAATGTACTATCTATAAAAACACTGAAAGAGGCATAATATTTCATATAATTAAATATACTGCCATTTACTCTATTCAAGTGAAGTATAAGCTTCCAATGTGATGGTTGAAAATTAATAACTGTTAAGAATATAACCAATGTGAGGAGTTATTAATATTTAGCAAATTGAGGATTTTTTTTAAACACCTAGGTACCAACAATACTCATTGTATATGGAGAAAGATCTTAAAACTCATTCTTTGAGAAGATCCTAATTGAAAATCACCAGGAGCCAACATGAATAAATGTAAAACAAATAAAAAACAGATTTTAAGGTACCAAGATCAGGTGGTGGAAAATAGAATAAATGTCAGCTACTTAAGAAATCTACATTGAATAAGAAACTACTAATACTCTTCCAAAAGGGATATTAAGGAATTATCTTAAAGATATTCTCTTCAGAGCCTTCTAGATTCATAAAAGCATGAGCTAAGTTGTTTTCCCTTATCTTTAAATAAAATGCATAGCATGAAAACATTGTTTATTACTAACCAAAAATTGGTTTTAATTGACTATAATGCAAAGTTGCTTCTCAAAGGTAGCTGTTATTCTCAGGAATATTTTCAAGAGATAACTTTTTTAATAGTCTCACAGATAAGTTATGCAGAAGTAATAATTCTAGAAAATAAGCTAGATTTGGAAAGACATTACTTTGCCATTAATTTTTTGGCTTAATTTATAAAAACATATAAATTAAATAATAAAACATGTTAAATATTTATCATTGGAAACCAAAATTTGATGATTGGGTCTGTTCTTAGCCTATGTATGTTTTATTCATTTTTAGTTGCAATGTTTATGTTTATGCTACTGCCTCACAAGCTATAAGAGTTATAATTTTATCTTCAAGGGGCAAAGGTGATAATCTTGCATGCCATACCAATCCAAAAAGGAAATTCAATTCCAGTTTCCTGACTGTAAGATGAAGAGAATGACTGCTTTACTTATCTCCTAGTATTACTATGAGAATACTGATTTTAAAAGTATATGATAGTTGGGAGAATAATAAGACCTTTGGCAAATGTAAGATGACACCATAATTTTCTCTGTATATCACTTGGAAACAATGATATACTCTACCTGGATGATTTGGACAGAAAACAGCATTCTAAGAAGGTTGTTTTTTAAAAAAATAATATTGCATGTTGCAGTATTGCATGTTGATGAAAACGTACAGTTAGCCTACAGCTAGTGTATGTGATGTCTTTGTGCAACTAGAAAAAGAAACCCCTTACTCCAGACAAATGCAGGTTCTTGCCAGGGCCAGGGCTTGGTGAGTGTAGCACAAGTTGGTCTTTTAGTTAGCAGCCCATGTAATAAGCAACCTTCCCAGCTGTACACTGTGGCCCTGCAAAGGTGATTTGACATTATTAACTCTGGTTTTCACTAAAAAATAGCCTAATATGGGCTCTGAACACTTTACTAACTGTGGAAATGGTCTTACAAGTTAAAAATAAATGTATACCTCTATGGTTAGATTAGTTGTGGCTGTACAAAACCCTGATTTTTGGTTAGTTTTAATGAATATACTAAAAAATGCGTGCAATGATAATTGGTCACAGATTTTATAAATGGAAAAGATTAGTGAGTTTTAATTTCTCTTTACAATGTAGACCAGTGTTGTCCAGTTAAAAATATAATGTGAGACATGTATATAACTAAATATTCTAGCAATCATTTTTTAAAAATAAAAATAGGTGAAACTTTTAAAATATCAATAATATATTTTATCTAATCCCAAAAGCCCCAAATATTATTAATCCAACAGGTAAACAGAATAGAAAATCAATAACTTTCTTCCTTTCATTTTATATTGCTAAGTCTTTCAAATCCAGTGTGTATCTTACATTTAAAGCAATGAAAATACAAAATGAATTTGTATGTTTTTACTTTTGAGTGGAAAACTCATTGTATTTCTTTGTTAATAGGAGTGACTTTTTAAAGTAGAGGAAAGATTTGGAGGAGACAACTTAGATACTTTATATTATTTTTCAAAGCTGCAACTTGGAAAATAAAATTATGAGCATTCATTCTCTACAACTCACTAGCCCCTGGAACAATAGATCAGATGCAGTGGCTCACACCTGTAATCCCAGCACTTTGGGATGCCCAGGTGGGAGTAGTGCTTGAGCCCAGGATTTCAAGACCAGCCTAAGCAACAAAGGAAGACTCCCTTGTCTCTACAGAAAATTGAAAAAAAATAGTCAGCCATGGTGATATGCGCCTGTAGTCCCAGCTATTCAGGAGGCTGAGGCGGAGGAAAGTTTGAACCTAGAAGGTCGAGGCTGCCGTGAGGCGTGAGTGTGCCGCTGCACTCCAGTCTGAGCAACAGAGTGAGAACCCAAATCAAATGAAGCAAATCTCAATCCATTGGCTAAATTTCCATCAAAAATTCTTCATCTGTATCTAGATGTAACAAAAATTACAGTTGAGAAAGTAGTTGCAAACATATTTAACATTTTTTAAAGTAAAACTTAAAAATCACTTCTTCAGTCATATCTTCCATATTTTAGGTTCTCAGCAGCCACATGTGGCCCGTGGCCACAGTATTGGACAGCATTGTTAGATTATATAGCTACTATAAAATGTTCACATATTTATTATTTCTTCATCATCAGATGTACTATTAGATTTTTTAAAGGTATGGCACCTTAAAATACAACAAACTTTTAAAAATGATATTCAGATTAAAAAGTAAATTATTAATCAAATTTCAACTATTCAGGAGGTTGAGGTGGGAGAATCACTTCAACTCAGGGTCTGTGACTGGCCTGGGAAACATAGCAAGACCCTGTCTCTCTAGGAAAAAGAAAGTAAGCTACTAATCAAATACAAAAAAAAAAATTCAACAAAATATATGGGGTTTATATAAAATATTTTATAAAGTAAAGATGCCTACCTTATTGAAATATTAGTTTCCTGTATTTGCTTTTTAACTTACTCTGCTGACTGTCATGGTTTTTATCACAAAATGACTTTGATATCTATAATAGTAACATTCATAAATTTCTATTTAAAATATGAATAACTCAAATGTTGCCTCAGTTAAAGAAAATTATCTCCTATGCATCTTCTAACTTGATTGAATTTTGTATGTTTTTACTTTTGAGTGGAAAACTCAGTGTATTTCTTTGTTAATAGAAGTAGCTTTTTAAAGTAGAGGAAAGATTTGGAGGAGTCAACTTAGATGCTTTATATTATTTTTTAAAGCTGCAACTTGGAAAATAAAATTATGAGCATTGATACTCTACAACTCACTAGTCCCTGGAACAATAGAAGAATTGCAAAGATATACCAAACATAAAAAAAAAAATCAATGTTTATTGCTAGTTATACAATCTTTTCTACTTTTATGTCCTTCTCGTATGTTCTAAAGAATTTCACTTTTTAGAGGCAAGCTGCATTATTTTGATGGGGAAAAAAACTTGGAGATTTATTCTATTCTATCAGTTTATACTACCTTGTCACCATTCAGTAACAAGCAAAATTGAATATAATAATCCTTGCTCACAAAGTAAATGGACACACATCATTCAAATTCTTGATGTACTTTTGCTTAACTGAACTTAAAGTCTGTAATAATTTTATATGTGAAAAATATGAAAAATCTGTGTATCTATTTCACAAATTAAATATTTTCATTATTCGCTGGAATTATCTACAACTTATTTTTTCTGAAATATCTTAAAGCAACTTCTTTGGGTTTGACACTTTGATAAGATGAAAAAGACTGAGTTTTTAATAACAAAAAAATCGTGTAAAATTATTTTCCTTAAAATTACATTGTTTTAGAAATATGTGCTGAAAAAATAAGACTACCAACCTTTGTTAAATGGTTCTTTATATAAATTTTTCTACCCAAGACCAGTCAGGGAGAAAGTTATGAATCTTTTCAGTTTACAAAATATGTACAGAAAACTATACAGACAACTTTGTGTCTGGACTTGACTTGGTATGAACTGAATAACTTTATGGGTAAATGACACAAACTAGTATTAGGTTAATAAATTGTTCCCTTTCCCATTGAAAATTATACAGAGTGCTCAGACAGTTTCCTTCAGAGAAAGCAGACGTCTTGTTATGTTTCTATTCATGATGTCCACTGAATAGGGAGGCATTGTAATATTCATTTCAGCAATGTAATTCATGCCACTATAAATATGCTGAACTGTCTGCTAACTCCATGAAGAGGCAGTGAATTGCAGTGACAATGGAGTGTTCTATGCAGAAATCATGTGCAAATAAGAAAAGCAAGCAGCCTCATCTCTTAAAAAAAAAAAGCTTTTTACAAGACAAATTCTATTGCAGAAAGTGTGTTAATACGCCTGACAATTTTTATACTGGCATTTTATTGTGTAGAATGCTGCTTGTAATAAGTAAAACATGAGTTAAGGTTTAGAAAAGCGTTCTGTTTCACATATTTTTACTTAATGACAGTAGTCGAGGTGGGATTAGCACTCCTGAATACAAAAAGGAAACTCCATTTTGATATTTCTTACAAGTTTACAAGCTAACTAAATCTATTTTATATTTTGGTATGGAAAATGTGTTTTTCATGCATTTGTAATGCCATATTTAGCACATAAATATGAATATTTACATGCATCACAAAGAACATGTCTATTCCTCTCTAAATTTGAACATATTCTGGTCAAAGCACAATAACTACTTAAAAACACATCCAAACTTCTTGTTCTTATCTGAACACAAAGTTGATGAGAGCTGTCACTTTGTAAGGAAAGACCCTCATACTTCTACCAGCAGGATTACCCTAGGTCAGCTTTTCTCCTTTATATTTATGTATAATTTTGGATTTTTGAGCTCCAGGATATGGTATGGGCAAGGACAGAGCTAGAGAATGTGCTTGTAATTTTCTGTCACATTCTCTCTTCTTTCTACTACTCTGGGTTTTCTGCCTAGGTGGCAATTCACTTCCCATATCTTTCTTGCTGAATAAACTGAGAATATTTGGAGTTGGATCCAAATGGGTGTTTCTTCCTTCCTCCTTTCCTGACTACCTTCCCATAAAAGTACACTACTCCCACACTGTCACCTAAGGACATGGCGCCATCCTGAATCCCGCTGTAACCCCTTTACTTACCTCTTAAGCAAAGGGGAACAAGTTGTAAGATGTGTATATTGCCCTGGTTTTCAAAATATGTCCCATAGCAGAAGCATTAGCAATATCTGGGAACTTATTAGAAAATCCAAATTTTTGGACCCTATGCCAGGCTACTAAATTAGAAACTCTGGGGATGGGGGCAGCAATTTGTATTTTAAGAAGTTTACCAGGTGATGTTGAGCTTGAGAACTATAAACATAGTGAAAAGCATTCAAACTTGCCAAAAGTCCCATAGAATCAGCCTAGAATACGTGTGATTGCCCAAGACCCTAAATTTGTGCGAACATCAGCCTCCTCTTGTATCTGTATTTAAGATTTATTTGGGAATTACTTGAAACAGAAGTTCTCTAGGACTTTAAGTTGAAGAACTTAATAAAAGAATTGTCAGACTTTCATAATGTGAAAAATAAATGAGAATATAATGAGCAATGAATAATTTTTATTTAATTTTTATTGGCTTTAAAGGTCATAATGTCATAATGGAGTTAATAGTCCTCTGAGTACACTCAATGATTTCCTTTTTTTTTTTTTTTTTTTTTAGTGAACCGTCTCTCACATGAAAAATTTCCATTTCTAGGAACACGTTCCTTCAAATGAGAACCTCTAAATTTCTAAAAGTGCTCAACAAAATCTTTGTGAAATCAGCCTCAGTACTTCTACTTGAGAAGTAAAGTCTCTTGTAGGACAATGATGTACTAAATTATACCAATGTATTTCAAAACACTATTCTTACTTTTTCTTGATTTTTAAAAAAAGTCATCTAAAGCACATCAGTGACATGGTATTCAGTTGACTTGGCACTTTCGGACATTTTAATGCACTGGTACTCTCTTTTATTAGCCTATAAATTTATGCAAAGTAAATCGCTACAGGTACTATCATAATTGTTTTATTGCTTGCAGCCAAGATTTACTTAGTATCCCTCTACTCAGAGCATAACTTCCTTCTCAATTTACTTCTGGTAATTTCTATGCATTTTCATTTGATACATTTGTTTCAAAAGCTAAAAATGTTAATGGAGTGGCTTCTCTTATCCTTAAAAATATTTAGAGATCTAACAAGCTGCATCATTTTAAAAAGAAAAAAAGTTGAATCATCTTTCCTCTAAAAGTCAGTATTTCACAAATGACCACGGTGATAATTCAGCATGAACTTGAAGTTTTCAAGGGGGCTGGCACTGAAACCATTTTATTGCAATAGATAAGTTTTAAATACCTTGAATGAGAATGCACGTCTAAAGTCACAACTGTTTCAAGAAGACAAATTATCAAAAGCGATTATGTTTAACAGGCTTGATTTCCCTACACCTCAGGTATTTTCCCTGCTCTGCTCCCTCCTCCTACTGTCTCCAGGGATTTTTTGTGTTAAGTACAATGATATTATCATCTCTTGGGGGCTTGCACTGCCAGACATAATCCAGGTAAAACACATTTGTAGGATGCAGCCAAGTATATGACTTGTTGTACTCATGATGGGATTCCTTTTGGTCTGTAAATTGATAGGCACAGCCAGAGGGATTATGTAAATAATCAAGGGAATGAAATGCAATACAGAGGGTGTAACTCTATCCTAGGCTGCAAAGCAAGAGACAGCATGTACCTGGCACCACGCTGAACTGAACGAGGTGCCTAAAAATGGAAGCACAGTTACTTTTTATAGTCAGGCTCCCCCTGGGGACTTACTCTACATAGTTATATTAAACAATCTTCCCACAATTCCAATGTTACTGCCAGAGTTTTTAAATCATTCTGTATTTTGTTGCCCATAGTTCCCTTGGAACAAACTTTAGGTTTCTGAATCATGGTGATTAACTATTTTGTGTGCTCTGCCTTCATATCAGATTTTTAAAAATATGTTGTGAAAAATAAATCTGTTATGGCCTACTACACAAAGAGAATGTTTTATTTCATCACCCTTTCGAAGCATAATAGCATGTTACTCATACATTTAATAATTGTTTATTGAATACACCTACTTTGAGTGATGTGCGATATCTGTTTCTGGGGATACAATGCTAGCAAGAGATATTCCCAAGTTACCTAAGTGACTGTGAGAGATTCATCGGTACCATAGTGTGGTAAGTTCCATCGTTAAAAGTCATTAGATACTGTAAGAGTCTGAAGGAAGCATGCTGACTTCAGTCTTAGGGGATCAGGGAAGGTTTCCTAGAATAAAGCCATATCAAGGATGAAACCTGCATTAGTAATTAACCAAGTGAAGAGAGAGAAGATGGGCAGAACGACAAAAAATAAAAAGAGAAAGAAAGAAATGTAGAGCTTTACAGATAGAGCAACAGCATATTCTAATTCATAGAAGAGAGAAAGTTCTGTTCAGGGAAGGAAAGTAACACAATTGTAGTTCAACATTTATGGGCAGGGAAGTAGGCGAAGTTTGGGAGGTAAGAAGGCCTATGACATGAAGCAAATTTAACACAGCACGCCAAGGAGCATGAATTGTATCATCCAGAGTGCAGTAAGAAACCATTGAACAGGTCTAAGCATTAGCGGTAAGGTGACAACTAGCTTTTAAATTTCACAAGGATTCCTCTGACTCTGTGGAGAAAGGATGAGAAGAGCCGAAATTGGCAGAATACTTAGTGCTATTCAACGTTTTCTTGCCCATATAAACAATTTCTAAAGCACAGTGCCTGGAACGTTGTGGATGCTTAATAAATATCTGATGGAATATTATTTAAAATAATTTCCTCTTATACTATACTGTCTAGTATGAGAATAGAAAAACAATGGAATCCTTGTAAATGTCTGTACCTCTCATTAGCTTTCTCTTAAGGCAATAAAACCATTCTTAGGAAACTCAGTCATGTCAATCGTATTCTAACATCAACCATTTAGGCGGGGTGGGAGAGGGAGTCTTTTAGATAATAACTTTTGATCTTATCTATGAACTTTAATATTAAACTGGTTGAACCCTAATCATTATATAATAACCTAGCACTTTGGACATAGCCTTTCTTAATGATGTATAGGAGAAAGTTTTTCACCACAGAGCAATTATTTCTTGTTATCATATGCTAAGACATTTATGTAATCAGTCCTCCCTACCTCTCTCAAAACGCAGTGTCATTATGTGATGCCTAATTGCAAAAATATTTATCTACAGATTTGCTGCCCACATATCCAACATGGGAAAATCAAGAAGGCATCTGAATCTTGACTTTGAAACAGATTGCTGCAGAAAAACCTGAAAGCTGCTCGACCCCAATTACTTTAAACAGTGCAAGCTGATGATTAACGACTTTATCTGCAACCTGGTCTGGGGATGAGGATCTATTTGATTATTCATATTATATTTAATAGAGCAAACTTAAGTCAGTTAGTCCTTAAATATTTGCATGCTAATTTAATTTTTAAAGTAGGAAAAGTCCATGTTAATGTTCAATTTGCTCTCTCTAGATAGACAATTTGAGTCAGATTATCATCATCCATAAGTACACTTATGAGCAAATTGACAGTCTAAAGTTCATATGGAATCATGCAGTGCAAAGTTGGAACAGCAGACCCATCTGGTCTAAAACACTGTATCCAATTTAGGAACATGGAGGACTGGAGAGCCCACATACCTCCCCTGGTCCAGGCCCCCATTGTTTTACTTTTGGAGGGCTGGACCTGAGACCCTGACTCCTGACTTGAATCAGGACTCTCTCCACTAGATCCAGCGTGTTAATTTTATGGTAGAATTTTCCAAATGGAAGCTATTAATCGATTCTGAAAAATTCCTTATGAGGATTATCTTTACATTTTGCACCTATTTGTATACCTGTCCCAGGTACTGGTCTCCATAGAGGATATTTTAGTTTATTATCCTCCTCTGTTTCCTACAGCCAGTATTTAGCTTAAATTTCACAAATTCATGTGCATTTTATATAAAATTTAGTGTTCCCTAGTAGGTATACAAATTCAAACTCTTCTGGAACAGCTTTGAAGATGATTCTTCTAGTCATCATTGACTAACTTTCACAAAAACACTGTTATTTGACTAGTTGGTAACTAGTGGTATTTTTTTTTTTTTTTTTTTTTTGAGTCAGAGTCTCACTCTGTCGCCCAGACTAGAGTGCAGTGGCTGCTCACAGCCTCAACCTGCTGGGCTCCGGCGATCCTTCCGCCTCAGCCTTCCGAGTAGCCGGAATTACAGGTGCGCGCTACCACGCCCAGCTGATTTTTTGATTTATTGTAGAGATGAGGTCTCGCTGCCCAGGCGGGTCTCGAACCCGCGGGCTCAGGCGATCCATTCACCTCAGCCTCCCAAAGGCGCAGGATTACAGGCTGAGCCACCGAGCCCGGCACTCCAGTGGTATATTAACCCAAGTTGTTTGCTAAGCAACTTTCTAACCCAAAGAAGATATCAAAATTAGGGATGACTTATGTTTTTCTCTCAAAGCCCCCCACCTTTTTTTTTAATTGACTTGGTTCACAATAGGCTCAGGAAAAAAAAATAGTTCATACTTCAAAGTCTCCTAAAATATAGAGCAAAAGGTATATTTTCAAATATCACAGAGAAGCCTGGGGGAAAGATATATTAATAAAGGTCGATCCTCCTTGACATCATTATGAAGTAGGTGCGGGTAAAGAATTGGGCTTAGGATTCACATCCTGGGACTATTTCTAAGAAATCACAATCCTAATAAGATTTTTCTTCTTTAAGTACTGTCACTGTAAGACTGGTGGACCCAACAAATCATTGTCTAACCTTGGCTAGGACAGCCAGATTTGAAAAAAAACCTAGACAGAATGCCCTGCTGATAACAGAGCCCTGGCATTCCTCCTTAGAAGTTTGTTCCTTTGAATGGGTCACCCTGCTTCTCTTTCAAAAATCTGGTTAGGATACCACTCCCTGTGACAGTTATTTCTCAGGGATACTTTCAGCAACTTTCATAATTTCCAGCAAATACATATTGAGCTAATATATAATGTGATATGATGCTTATCATGCCATATTTAATATAGTATATACTTATCATATATCATATTATCATATAAGCACAATTGAGAAAAATTTATGAAATAATACTGAACTTTACTTCATGCAGTACACACTAACGTATTATATCCAACTGCATTTTATTTTTTTAAATGCTGGCCTCAACCCACTAAATTGATATTACACAGTTTGAAAATTAATTTGGCTGAGTATTTTGTCAGTTGAGAAACACTGTTTCAAGCCATATTGATGCACACGTACATACACATGCATATATACATATATATATATATATATATTAAAGCCATGTTTAAAACTAATTTTTAAACCCTTTTAAGGATTTTGAGCTATATGCTACAAGTAACAGGAAGTTGCTGAAGAGTTTTAAGCAAAAGAATGGAGTGATCCTTTTGGTATTTTGAAAAACTATTCTGCCTACAACATAGAGCCAGGACTGGCAGAGATGGAAACATCTGAGGTATCAACCATTTGTTCTAAAGCCTGCAGCCTCACTGAGCAGCAGAGTGAGATCTGCCTCTCCTTATCTTGACTTGGCCAGCATGTCCAAGAGGCAAATTGGAGGGTGAGAGTTTCCTAGGTCAGACCTAGAAAACAAGAAAGTAAAACAAGGGGGTTATGAAATTAGTTCCATCTTTTGGGGGCTTAAGGTTGGAAACTTAAAAATAAAGCACCTACTTGCATGTTAGTCATATGTACTTTGTTATCCAAATATCAGATATTTTAGTCATGGGAGTAGTAATTCATTCAAGATATATAAAGTCGAAAGAAAAAAAAATAAGCAGTCCCATTAAAAGATGGGCAAAAGACAAGCATAGACACTTCTCAAAAGAAGCTGTAAGGGCAGCCAATAGACACATGAAAAAATGCTCAGCCTCACTAATCATCAGAGAAATGCAAATCAAAACCATATTGAGATGCAAGCTAGCTCCAGTAAAAATTACCATCATTAATTAAAACAAAAAACAAACAACAAAAAAACATGCTGGTGAGGATGCAGAGTAAAGCAAACACTTCTACACTGCTGGTGGGAATACAAACTAGTTCAACTTCTATGGAAAACAGAGTGATGATTTATAAAAGAACTAGAAATTGACTTTCCATATGATCCAGCAATCCCCCTACTGGGAATATACCTGGAGGAACGCAAATCATTCTACCAAAAAGATACCTGCATACACGTTTATTGCAGCACTATTTGCAATAACAAAAACATGGAACCAACTGTGCTGCCCATTGAAACCAGACTTAACAAAAAAAAAATGTGGTACAGATACAAGATGGAATATTATGCAGTCACAAAGAAGGACAAACATATGGACTTTGCAGCAACTTGGATGGATTGAGAGTCTATAATACTCAGTGATCTTTCACAGAAACAAAGAACTGAGTATCACATGTTCTCACTTATAAGCAGACCCTGAGCATTTACCATAAAACTATAAGAAAGGGATTGGCAGTAGAGGAATACTGCCAGGGAAGGAGGAGGGGACACAACCTCAATAAGGGTACCCAAACTTTACCTGTACGATGACCACTTGTAGACCTAATCCTGAATTGTACCCCATACCTTTACAATTAAAAATTTTTTAAAGATATATAAAGCCAGTTACTGTATGTCAAGATTGTGCCAAGTGTCAGAGGTTTAAAGAAATAAAGCTAATTCATGGCTTTGAAGAAGTTCCACACATCTGTCCCTGAAATAAAACACATGATGTATTTATTTCTGTACATTGTATTTCTGTATTTATTTCGTTTTTGTATTGTATTTTGTATTTGTATCGTATTTTGTATTGCATTTCTGTACATGCATTTCTGTATTTATTTCGTTTTTGCTCTTTGTATGTAAAAGTCTATGAAAATCAAGCTTGGTTCAGTTGTCAGGGAAAAAAAAAGATCCCTCTCTCCTACCATCAGCACCATGGGAAAGGAGAAACTTGAGAGAACAAATCTGGAGTCACTTTGTTCAAAACGGACTTCTCTATTGAGACTGCTTCCAGGAATAAATCGTTTGAGTTTCTGGATTTTGTTTTAGAGAATTGGCATTTCCTTAATCCTCCATTATAATCTTTTTATATGTCTTTCAAAACATGTTAGGTTAACTATTAAGAAAACTGGTTGTTTATCAGGAAGAACCCAGAGATGAACGAAAGACACTCTCCATTATTCATAAACACTTCTCCGTTAATGTATTTAAGCTATCAGTGAGTAATGCTGGCAACAGCTGAAACGGGTTTCCAAAATACTAAGGGACAAGAGATAAAGATCTGAACAGTAACATAGAACAGAAGTAGGGTTATTCAAAGCACACTTTCCCCAATCCCCAACATACACAATAAGTCCCTCTGTGAGTAGCAGGCTTCGGTGGAAGATCAAAGAACTAACACTTGAGAGTATATCAAGAAATCTAGTTGTTAAAGAGCCAAAAATGTAGATCAGAATCTTTCTTCAGATTAACTCGGGATACAAAGCAGAAGAAAATGGACAGAATATCTTTCCAGTAAAGAAGAAAAAAAGAAAAGAAAACAGGAATCTATAGTTCAAAGTAGAACTCTGAAATGTAGGCCCTAAAATACTGTGGCTATCTGGATACCTGTAGACTGTTTCATCCTTCCTTTACCACCACTAACGTGCCAATCATTTGTCTGACATTTCTTAAAATTGTAAAATCACTCTAGGACATTTAGAGTGCTAAATGAGAAGGCATTTCTGAAAACTGTTCAATAATTGTAGTAAATTATCACTGCAGGGGTACTTCGTTCAATGGAACACCATTAAGGGATTCCCACTTGGCCTAAGTGATGTTTAGAATTTTTATAGGTAGTTTGTAATACCTAGTGAATTTTTCTTTATTTCTCTTTTAACTTGTAAAATGAAATAAAACTAGATGATCTCTAAGGTTCTTCCTAGCCTTAAGACTTTATATCCTAAAAGTCTTAGGTAAAACCCAGTTGTTTAAAATATGTGTGTGTGTGTCTGTGTGTGTGTGTGTGTGTGTGTGTGTGTGTGTGTGTGTGTGTGTGTGTGTATGTGTGTGTGTGAGAGAGAGAGAGAGAGAGAGAGCGAGAGAGAGACTATATTTGAAAAAGAATAATTCTACTAGTAAAGAATACATTTGAACTGTGGCATCTCTGAAGCTATAACATATTCAATTATCCATCAAGTTACTTTCATCTTGATGGATAATTTAATATGTTAAATAAAAGTTGCAAATGAGCACTGGACGTGGTACCTCATACCTGTAACCCCAGCACTTAGGAGGCCGAGGCAAGAGGATTGCTTGAGCCCAGGAATTTAAGACCAGCCTGGGCAACATAGCAAGACCTCATCTTTACAAAAATTTTAAAAAATAAGCCAGCGGTGGTGACACACACCTATAGTCCCAGCTACTTGGGAGGCTAAGGCAGAAGGATCCCTAAGTCCAGGAGGCTGAAGCTGTGGTAAGCTTTGATTGTGCAACTGTACTCCAACCTAGGTGACAGTGAGACCCTACCCCAAAAATGAAACTCAAAAGTTGCAGATGAGCATGTGACTTTCATATAGCATTCATTTGCAAAGACCATGTATTTAATCTGAGAAAAATACAGTTTTCCCTGAATTTAATCTATATATTAGAGTTTGACCTTTAATTTCTTTGCCAATAAAAAATATAAACTAATTTTCATACTTCTTGTTATATAACTCATAAAAATAAAATCTACAACTTGTCTTTTCCCATGATTTTCTCATAGCTTTGTACCTCATTACAACACAAAAGGCCCTTATGTATGGTCTTTTGCAACAGGGCATACACCTGTGTATACACCTGAAATCTTGTTTATATTTGGTGTGGTGGTACCCATAAGAGCATTTTTGTGGTAGGTGTTGCTGTTTGCACCAAAACTCTAATTCAAGCTTGACTTATAGACACCAGAGCATGGTAAACACAAATGAATTCCGTGTGACTACATTGTTTTGTATGTGAATAGTGCCTCCCAGGACTCTGTGACTCTTGTGGCATTGTCTTAGCAAAGATAATTCCCACTTTGGTAAGGACTTCAGGGGGTCACTAGGGGCCTTGCTCTGAGAAAGAGGCCATATAATAAGAAGTTTCTGGATGTGCTTAACTATAATAGTTCAAGTCTTGCTAAAATGATGTCTTCTATTCTCTAATAACTGTTTTGTGGATATTCATGGGCAGGAAACACCCATCTCTTTCTAAATTCTAAAAAGAGATCAGAGTTTATTTCAAACATGATGTTTCATGAACATACACTATACCCTAGTTCATCTAAAATGTGTCAGTCTTAAAGAAAATGTTCATATACAAGTAGTTAGAAATATAGAGTACTGGACGAGAGCCAGGGCATCCAAGTCCCAGAAGGAAATACTACTTTTAATACCCTGCATTATTCAGGCCTCTAAGCTCTTGGATTGTTATATAACGTTTCACTCCACTATTTGGAAATGCTTCCAAACCACAGAATGTCTTCAGCGTTGCAAATAAATTACTGTGCCAACATGTTTCTGCCACCCTGTTGAGCCACATTATTAGATGAGGTCCCTCAGCACAAATTACTTTTTGAGAAACTAGATGCATTTGGTTGGAAACACCACATTCTCAATAACCTTTTACACAAAAATCTGGGATCTTATTTCATGCATGCACTCAGTCAATCAACATGTGTTTGTTCAGGCATTAGCTAGGCGCTATAGTACAGGGTGTAGTGGAGAAAGTAGAGACAATTGAGGAATGATTTCTGTCCTCAAGTTGCTCAAAGTCTAGGATAGAAAAGATATGTAATCACAATTATAAAATGGTATGACTAAGAGTATAAGAGAGATTGCCAGGCCAATGTCAAAGAAAGCCGAGCTAAGGATGGAGAGAGTCCGGATGGCATCTTCTAAATCTCTGCATCCAGCTATGTTTGATGCCAATTTTCTTTTTACTCCAATTCTTTGATTCAATAAATTCTCTCAGTTTAAATTTGTTTTGTTAACATAGTTTGAGTTTCTGTATTTGTATTTGAAAATGTTCTCACTAATATCAAAATTCAGATAAAAATGAAAGCAGAGAGTCGTACTAAGAGGAATTAATCTAGATAAGTGATGACAATGGGACTTACAAAAAAAGAAAGGACATATCCAAAATACATGAATCCTAAATGAGCAAGACTCATTAGATGTGTTAGGAAGAGGGTGCGAGAGAATGAAGAGTCATGGATGTTATCTATAAAATGCTTTCCACCATAACACCTAGACAAGTGAAAAGGGCTCTTACTTAACTAAAATGAGTGAAAGAAGCTGTGGGATATTCTTTAGTTCTCCTTGGGGTTCAGTCCTAGGAAACCTTTATGGTTTACTGCATCCCGGTGAACAGCCAATGTGAAGGAGTAGAGGCTGTGTGTGCATCTCCTCTCAGGTACTACAGCAGTCGAGTTCCAAGCTTGGTGTAATCAACTAACATAGCACGTGATGTTCCCTCCTCTAAAAGCTGAGCATTGTCAGATATGAAGCGCCAACTAAGCTGGATGCCCACAAAAGGATAAAGATGACTCATTGTGCTCTGCTTCCATGCCCGCCACTGCTGTGAATGGGATAAAAACTTAAACCCTCGTCTTTGAAGCCAGTCTTTGCGGGTAACTCCAAGCAGAACAGTAATTCAATCTCCAATTCCCAGAGGTATAAGTGATAGTGGTTTCAGAGAGATGATGCCATATCTGTGCCAAAATGCTGCTGGAAAAAGCCTCCATTGCCTGTATTCAAAAGCTCAAGATTAATCTTGGATGACTTGCCCCTTATGATGAAATTAAAAAAAAAAAAAAAAACAGGCTGGGCAAAGCCTTAAAAGAAATGTTAGTTCTTAAAAAAAAATCAAATTATATATTATCTAATATAAATCTGCAACCTATAAAAAGCTCATTCAAATCTTCACGTACACATCAAACTTTCAGTCTGGAAGGAAGGGGCAGGAGACTCACTCAGGAAGAGCCAGGCACAATAAACAGACTCATGGAAGATGTTTAGCCTCACAGGCAATCAAATAAATTTAAATTTAAATTAAGCTAGTGTATAATTTCATTACTAATAGCTTGGAGGAAGAAAATTAAAATGTTAAAGTGAAATCATCATTTGGAATGAAGTATGGCAATATTTAATTTACATATTCAAAACTGTAAAATATTCTTAATCTTATCCAATATTATTATTCTTAGGATTGTAGCCTAAAGATATTGTTCAGCAGATGGAATGATCATTATAGCATTCTCCATAATACAAAATGTTAGGAAATGTTTAGTTGACGAATAGACAAATGGATAACAAAAATGCTGCAAAAATGTACATAGGCATAAATATTATAGTTATGAAACAATGTAGCACTATGAAAAGTAATTATAGCTTTTGAAATAAAGAAACAGTATACCAAATTGTATATACACTATGTATATTAAACATATACATTTGGCAAAGACTAAGTTGAATCAAATAAAGAAAACTGAAATAAAGTAATATATTTATTAAAAATTCATTTGTGACTGTGGATGAAAGAGGAACAGAAGAGAAACTATTAAATAAATGGTTTTAGAACAACAAAAAGACAAATTCAATTCCAGGTAAATTTTTTTTTACTTAAATGTGAAAGGCAAACTTTTAAATTTTTAGAAGATAATCTAGGAGTAAGATTTTCTGGCCTCAGGGCAAGAAATAATTCCTTTTAAGATACATTAGAGGCATTTAACATAAAAGTAATAGGATTGACATCTAAAAATAAGGCACTTTTATCAAAGGACACCCTGAAAAGAGTAAAAATAAAGTCAAAAACTAAGAAGAGATATTTGTAACATAAAACTAACAAAGGACGAGTACACAAATTTTACAAAAAATTTTAAAATGGGCAAAAGTTATGAACATATACTTTACAGATGAAAAAATATAAGTAGTCATTGAGCTAGTAAAAGCATTCTCAAACTAAAGAATTATAAAGTGATTCTAACTTAAAGTTGCACTGAGATGTTTCAAACCTGGGCTGCTGCATATAGCTGCATTGGTTATATTCTACTTAATTCCAGGAAGCACCATTCATATGCATTTAATATGAGTGTCGCCCCCCAGAATGCAATGCATTGGCCTTATTTCACAACCACCAAACTGGCGGAGATTCAAAAGTCTGTAATATCAAGTATTGGCAAGAATGTATGAAACAATGAGAATCTCAGTCACTGCTTACTGAAGTGTAAATTGATTCAACCACTTTGGAGAACAGTTTGTCATTATCTATTATGACTAAATGGTAGGTTTAGAGGAGGAGTGGGAAAGAGTGTTGACTAGTGATAAACACAAAAATGACTAGTGTTGAATGCCCAGCAATATTCAAAATAAAAATATGAAAGGCTACCAATAGGCATAATTCTTTCCAGATGTACTTAGAAATTGGCAACAAAATGAAGAAAGCAGATCAGTGTAGAAAAAAAAGAAAAAAATCCTATCAGGATGGATGGAGTTTAAGTTCAGGAAGGCAAGAAAATAGAGAGTCCAGGAAGAAGTGAAGTAGAAATAATTACTCGTGGTATTCATGTTAGTACACAGATTAAGAAATAGGTCAGCAAACTACAATGGACCAAATCCAGGTCACTACTTGTAAATAAAGTTTTATTGAAACACAGCTGCATTCATTCATTTACCTATAATCTCTGGCTGCTTTTGCTCTAAATAGTGGAGTTGAGCAATTGCAACAGAGACTATATGTCCCACAAAGCCTAAAATATTTATCTTACCCTTACAGAAACAGTTTGCCAATCCTAAACTAAGAGATTAGGGAAAGTAATGAAATCAGAAATCCTGATGAAACTTTGAATATATATATATATATATGCGTAATGGTACTTAATTCTTTAAAAAAAAAAATATATATATATATATAAGCAGGATTTATTGAGAGGACAGAAAAGCTCCCACAGGGGGAGGGGACCCAAAGGGGGTGCCCTGAAAATGTATTTTAATGAAACAATGAAAATGCTAAATTGGAACTAAACTGGAAGATAGCATGGTCCAAAGTGTGGTAATGCCAGTGGGTTGCTAAACCGATATCAAGATGATTAAATATAGCAGATTTTTGATATCTAGTAAGCATTGTGGATAACTAAAATAAAAGACCAAATATTTCCTGTGAATTGACAAAGTCCTACATCATGTCGACACAGATATAACTGCCCCAATTAAAAAGAAAAAAATAAATGATGAGAGGTTGAATTTTGCTACCATATTCTCTCATTCTATTGACTTTTATAATTCCTGTAGTTATGAGAATAGTCTACAGAAGAGGTATCCCTTCACAGACCAGGCATATTTGTCAGGATAAGACTAAGCTTCTGTAAGTAATGTCTAAAATCCAGCGGCCTAATTACAACAGTGGTATATGTCTTCCTCCTAAAAAAAAAATCCCTGTGACTTCACTCCAGGTTTTCAGAAAAACTACTCTTTGAGAATCTTCATAGACCAGATTTCTTTTACATCTTTGTCCTGATAGTCCTTGGGTGCTATCACTATTTGTATGATTAGAACTAATTTCCACCTTATCTAGTGGGGGAAAGGAGAAGAAGACATGGTGGAAATACACACAATGTCCAAAATCTTAGACCAATAAGTGGCACACTAAACTTCTGGAAACTTGTGCTGAGCAGTAAAGTGCCAGCCTCAACATTATTGCTTTGGAAGACGAGGGTAATAGATGTTATTGGGAAAGTAGAAGTCTCTCCCTCAGATGCCGTGATAGTCTTCCCTCTGACAGAAGGACATCAGCTCAATCCACACTAAACAGAAATGTGAAGCATATGATTCCAAATATGGATATGATAAAGCAACATATTAATGATATTTGCTTGAGAAAAATTTCCATAAAAATTCTTCAAAACTTTCTACAATTAAACTGAATTATGAGAGATATTCTCATGATTTTTCTCCCTTTCACCAGAGGGTGAGAGAAGGAAATAAAATATTTTTCTAGTCACTGAAACCTCTATATATTTGGTTATTTGGAATATGAGAACAAAGTTGGCAGAATAACAATGTGGTCACAGAATAATTAACTTTAACCTAAGAGAAGGAAAAACAAAACAACTAGTGATGCAAAACTATCACAGATAAGAACACTGGCAAGGTGATATGGTCATGCCTCACAAGACAAGTAAACATAAAATTTCATGGAAGTCCCTTTGTATATTGACTAAAGCCCACCAGGTCCCTTATTTTGTTAAGCAGCTTAAGTACAGTTTAGTGGATGAAAAACTTTGGTGCTGATGGCTTTCTAAAAATCTTTTGGACCAGTATTCTAGCTGTGTCAACTCAGGAAACCTAGAAGCAATAAACCAGTAGCTATTCATCAGATTGATACAGGGTGGTTTATACCCAAATCTAGATACTTCACTTTAACGTCAATGTCAAAAATTTTCAAAACTTGAAAATAATTGTGGAGCATTCTATCATATGCAAGGCACTTCCCTCTGCATCACAAACTGAATGAGACAAGTCATTCCCTCAAGTCATAGACTGCTGCAAGGGGGAAAAATGGTAAGTGTGGAAGCTAGATGAAAAGATACATCAAGGGAAGATTAACAAATTTCTATAGGAAGTGGTCAGACACAGAGGTAGAGACTATATTGATTTGGAGTGGCTAGAAAGGCAACAGGACTCTGAGGATATTATTGAGCTCACCAAGCTTGGGTATTGTCATCTGTATGATGAAAGAAATAATGGTACTTCAATCTAGATTTGTAAAACACTTAGAGCAGAATCATATTCATGATAGCTAGGAATTGCTGTCAGTTGCCATTGTTGCTGTCTTGGGTTTAGTTAACAGTTCTTTAGATGTTTGATTTTGAAAGATGAACAAGATTCTAGCAATTTAAAATGCTGGAATATAGAATGCCAGGCAGTTGGAATCATCAGCTGCTGGATATTTCATTGGTACGAATTCAGAATGCAACAGGACTTAGTATGGATTTACTAAGTGAAATGCCTTTACTAAGCCAGATGCCTATGAGGGACTTTGAAGCATCAAGGTTTTTATAACCTTGCTTCTACATTTAGAAATAATTATTCTATTTACCAAATTTTATGGATTTTTTTTAATTTTATGCTTTGGAGGGATAACTAACACTTTGGAAGAATTCCACCAGCTACTTTCTCTCTGTTGACGAGGGTAAAAGGATGTGCTCATGTACATGTCAATGACAGCCCAGAAATGGAGGCGCATAAAAAACATTTCTGTAGGGTCAGTCATCAAAATTGCCCCAAATGGTAGTTGGAATAAGAGTAGTCACATAATATCAATTCAATTCCCCCGAAGAGTTAGGTGTACGCGAGTCAAGTGGTGAGGAATGAACAATTCACAATCCTGTGGAGCAGAGTAGAATCTACGTACACGGGTACTTCTGGAATCCAAAACAAAACTATCTTTGGCTTTAACTGTGTGCTTCTTAGAATTTAGCAGTTTGAAGGGATTGAATTGGAAATCTAACATTATATTTGATTTAAAAAAAAGTAAACTAGTTAATGCTAAATGAACTTTCCATAGCCTTTCCGTGACTTTGAACTGTTGAAGTCCATTTTCGCAGAGAAACACTCGGGTTTGCTTATAGATAATTTTGGTAGAGTTTATGTTTTTATGGAGTTTATGACCCACCTTTTAAGAAATCAGTCTTCATATAGGAATATGAAGGAAAGAAATGTGCCATTATTTTTTTGGCTAAGAAAGTTAGATACCAGGAGAACTATCTCCCAGTGGTTTAGAAAGAGGCTTTGAAATCTGGGTTCAGGACAAACTATGATACTATTGCCTGAGGGAAATAATTTCCTATGTTCTCACACCATTTGTTTAAAAAAATGTTTAAATTCCACATTAAACTAAACTGCTTTTCTTTATTTTAAAGTTATAATAATTTGGTTTCAGAGAGAAATGAATTCCTAATTCACAGGATGTTGTCCAGACCTTTTCCAAAACTAATCAAGGCTACTTACCAGAGATTACAGATTAAAATTTACCTCTGTTTTAGTCTTTGAAGGATGGGGAATTTGAGCTAAATCATCCTTCGTCTTTCAGAAAATGATCAGAAATAACAAGAAAAATATACAAAAGTAACCCTTTTAGAATATTCTTGAAGTGCTATCCAATACATGCTAATCATTATTTATGTTGTTACAATATCTAAGAATTGCAACTGAAACAATATGACATGGGAGCAAAATATTTTAAAAGATGTGAAATTTATATTTCCCCAGGGCACCCATTCCTGGATCAGTTTGAACGTAATACAAACTATGTTTCTCAGGCTTTTAATAATCCATGGTGTTGCAAGGTCTCTAGTTCCCATTATAATTACCCATTATTTAAGGTTGTTACATGTGGTCCTGTATGAGTGTCTCTCTGTTTCCCCTTTAGATTTTTAAAATAATTTATTGCGACTAAATTCACATAACATAAAGTTAACCATTTTAAAGTGAGTAGTTCAGTTGCAATTAGTACATTTACAATATGCAGCAGCCACCACCCTTATCTAGTACTAAAACTCTTCCATCACTCCAAAGTAAAAACTCTTACCCATTAAGCAGTTTCGACTCCCCCTCTCCGTAGACCCTAGCAAATGCCAATCTGCATTGTGTTTCATCTGCATTATGTCTCATTGCTTACCCATCCCCTTTCTTGATCCATTCTTTTTACTGAGGGTTCTTACCAGGACTTTTGCTGTCTACAAAGTCATCTGACAGCACCTCACTGCTGCCATTTGCAACTTTTAAAAAACCGATACTAAAGCCAGGGGCACAATCTCACTCCTGGTGGTCACTAAGGAGCCAATATCCCTCTGCTGCCTGGCTGCTATCTTATCTCCCAGTCTAACCCATCTCCTGGGCCCTTCTGCTGCCATAAGCAATACACAGGAGTCTTCAGAGATGCCAGTGATAATGTATTTTCTGGGTTTATTAATTCCTTAAGCCACCTGTCGGTAAAATGTCTTCCCTTTTTGCATTTTTCTTTATCATATGAGTGTCAGAGCTAAACCAAGTACCCTGGAATTTCTCTGTGTATGTGAGAGAATGACTTTTCATTAATTAAGCACTTTTCAAAATTAATTTTAACCTACTCAATTTCTATCATTATAATTAGGGACCATCTTTGGGAGAGAAGGCACTAGATCTGAAAGCAAATATCAGTAGTAAATGGCCAATTGTGATCCAATCCTCATCTCTGACAACCAAAACGTTATTATAGATCCAAATGTGTGTGTGCTGCCATCTTCGTCTAGATAATGTTATTTCCGAGAAGATTTTTAACACATCCTTTAAAGATAATCTTGATAGGCCATGTATAGTTCCAAACACATCCAAAAATGTCTGAATACTAGTGGATTTTAGCTTGAGTTTAGGTTCAACCTGGAACTCTGTCTAAATACAAGTATAAAACTTTGCATTGGAACAATAACAAACTGAGATAATTTTGTTACTTTTATTAGTAAATAAACCAAGAGTATAAAAGTGAAAGCTGAAAGAAAACAGACTCAAATTAGGAAAGATGCTTCAACATACACACATCTCTGCATGTAATTAACAATTAAGCAAAAATAAAAATCAATAATGTAAGAGAGTAAGAATACCTTCTGATGTTTATTGCTATTCACAAGAAAAATATTCAAAAAATATACACAAAATAAAAATGAACCATCATAAAAACCTAGCTGTTTTGTGACTCGGTAAGATTTTTAAAAATGACTGTGTTCTTTCTCTTCTGATTAAAAAAATAATTTCCATTTTACTCAGGCTAGATAATGTGAAAATTGCTTTTCTAAAACACAACTAAAAATGAAGAATAAAAATATAACAAGTAGCTATCAAATACATACTTGGCCCAATAAGAAAGGAAGATAAACCTTGCAAAGTCAAAAGAACAAAGAGGAAACTAGGAATTGGGAGGTAAACAAACTGCTCCTGGCCTTGAGAATTTTCACCCTTGATAACCAAATGGTTTAACAGCCAAGTAAGGAGAGCAGTCAAGGTTGCCTGAAGAGGAGGTAAGAACTAAGAGCCACATCTTTTAATAATGGCTTACACTCATAAAGAATTTTTTTTTAAATATGTTCTCTGATTGACTAGATGGGAAGGCAATATGGTCATAGCTCTTTGACTTGGGCTGTAAGAAAAAAAAATTCTCCCTCCTTGAGATTTCATAAACAAAGACTAATATTCATTGTCAGTGTTCCAGCACTTATATTTAAATTGCAGCCTTTCCAAAATGCCCATGAAAGGAATATCAGAAAGATGAGAATAAAATGTTCCTTCTTCCTCAGAGATAACAAAGAAACAGATATAATTTCATACATTACATTTAGTTTTGATAAAGTGGTAAATTGAGAACATTTACAAAATCATTCTAATATGATTCTCTTTTCCCATATAGAGATTTCTATAAAAGTATATATTCCTACTCGATTCCCTAACACATTTTTTTTTGAAAATAGAATGAATTTTATTTGATTAAAAATAATAATATTCCTATCATGCAAAATTTCTTAAAGACAGAAATTTAATAAAATCAAGTACCAGTGAATTCTAATTATAACTCATTGCCTAACACATTTTTAAAAGTATTATTTAAATAAGTCTTCTAAGATGTTCAGATGTTTAGAGTTTGAAGACCATTGCTGTGTTTTGTGAAATCTGGCCTCCTCTAAATGAACTTTTATGTGTTTTGCCCAAGTTTAATACCATTTAAACTGATAAATTATTCTGAGATAATTATTTTAGGCCCCGAAGAACTTTAGACTTTCTTCTTTATTCTTTATGCATAAAATGTAATACATCCCATAATTCTGTTATTTAGTTAAACAATGATTTGAGACTATTTGTCTTATTTAAATATGACACAATACCAAAAAGAGCGTAAGATCAAATAAAACTCTATTAAAAAACATGTCAAGCCGGGCTCGGTGGCTCAGCCTGTAATCCTGCGCCTTTGGGAGGCTGAGGTGAGTGGATTGCCTGAGCCCGTGGGTTCGAGACCTGCCTGGGCAGCGAGACCTCACCTTTACAATAAATCAAAAAATCATCTGGGCGTGGTAGCGCATGCCTGTAATTCTGACTACTTGGAAGGCTGAGGCGGAAGGATCACCGGAGCCCAGCACGTCGAGGCTGTGGTGGCCGGGAGTGGCCACTGCACTCCAGTCTGGGTGACAGAGTGAGACGCCAACTAAGAAAAAAAAGAAGTCCTGCTGAAAGTCTCTTACTTTGATCCCAGAATACTAGAGCCCATAATGGTTTGGGAAGAGCTGGGGATATCAGAGGTTTAGCAGTAACAAGTACACATACTCCTTGGGAAAAGGTAACATTGTCCTAAGTCTGTGATTATTTCTATAAATTTTTAAATGCAATGCCTAGCACACAATGTCTAACAGAGTCAGAAGAAAAGAAATCTTGAAAAAAAACCCCAAAGAAACAAAAGATAATATGAAGAGAAATGGAGAAGCTTAGGCTATTGGAATGATCAGACACAGACATTAAAATATCTATGTTTAAAAAACAAAATTAAAAATCTCAGAAAAGTCCTGAAAATTAAAAAGAAAGAGTAACAAGAAAATAATTCTTATCCTTGACAAAGCCCCCACCACCAACTACTGGTGAGAGGAGAACCTATTCAGTAAATGGTGCTGAGAAAACAGGCTGACCACATGCAGAAAATTAAAAGAAGACCCCTACCTACCACCATACACAAAAATCAACTCTAAATGTGTCAAAGACCTAAATGTAAAACCTCGAACTGTAAGAATCTTAGAAAATGCAGGAGACATCCTTATGGAAATTGGAACTGGCAAACAATTCCTGATCAAAACCCGAAGTGCCCACGCCATAAGAGATGAGGCAGAACGGGACCTCATCAAACTGACAAGCTTTTGCAAAGCCAAAGAAACCATCAAGAGAGTAGGGAGTTAGCCCACAGACTGGGAAAAAATATCTACCAACTGTATGTCTGACAAAGGCCTAACATCTAGGACTTACAAGGAACAAAAAAAACAACAGCCCATTACAAAGTGGGCAAAAGTTATGAATAGACACTTCTCAAAAGAAGACATATGACCAGCCAACAGATACATGAAAAAATGCTCAGCCTCACTTGTCATCAAAGAAATGCAAATTAAAATCACACTGAGATACCACTATGTCCAGTCAGAATGGCCATCATCAATAACTCAAAAAACAACATGCTGGAGAGGATGCTGGAAAAGGGAACACTTCTACACTGTTGAGGGGAGTGTAAACTAGTACAACCTCTGTGGAAAACAGTGTGGGATTCCTAAAAGATTTAAAAATCGATCTCCCATATGACCCCATGATCTCCCTACTAGGAATATCCCCAGAGGAACTCAAATCACTCTACAAAAAACATACCTGCACATGTATGTTTATTGCGCATTATTCACAACAGCAAAAACATGGAACCAACTGGGCTGCCCATTGAAAGAGGAATGGATTAAAAAAAAAAATATGGTACATATACATGATGGAATATTACGCAGCCATAAAGAAGGACAAAATTATGAACTTTGCAGCAACTTGGATGGACTTAGAGTCTATAATACTGAGTGATCAGGCTGGGCTCAGTGGCTCAGCCTGTAATCCCGCGCCTTGGGAGGCCGAGGTGAGTGGATTGCCTGAGCCCGCGGGTCTCGAACCCGCAACTTGACGAAACCTCATCTCTACAACACATAAAAAAGTCAGCCGGGCGAGGTAGCTCGTGCCTATAATTCCGGCTACTTGGAAGGCTGAGGCGGAAGGATCGCCGGAGCCCAGCAGGTCGAGGCTGCGGTGGCCGGGAGTGACCACTGCACTCCAGTCTGGGCGACAGAGTGAGACTCCGACTCAAAAAAAAAAAAAAAATACTGAGTGATCTATCACAAAAACAAATAACCAAGTATCACATGCTTCTCACTCATAAGTGGAACTTAAACAACTATCTTAACACTATAAGAAAGGGATTGCCAGTAGGGAGAAACTGCCAGGGTAGGGTGGAGACAGGATTGGCAGTAGAGGGAAATTGCCAGGGGAGTGAAGGCACACCTCATCAACAAGGGTGCCTACATAATGAATATTCGTATACCTAACCCTGAACTGTACCCCACATATTTAAAATAAAAAATTATTTTTAAAAATTCTTGAAATAAAAGTAATCTCTATCAAGAACTCACTGGATAAATTATTTAATAGGAACTGGATATAGTTGAAGAAATAATTTATAAATTGACTGGGGTAGAAGAAAATGTTCATAATAATCATAGAGAGACAAAATAACAAAAAATGAAAAAGAGAGGATGAACGACTAAGCAATATAGTGACGTGCTTTAATAAAACATAAGTCCACAAAGAAAATGAGAGAATCAATAGGACAGAAATTATATGTGAAAACTTTCCAAAACTTATGAAGGGCATAAAGAGTCAGATTCAAGCAGTCCCATGAACTCGAAGCAAGACAAAGCTAAAGAAATCAGGCTGAGGCAGGAAGATCACTTGAGCCCAGGAATTCAAGGCCAGTGGGGGCAATATAGAAAGACTGTTCAAAAAGAAGGAAGGAAAGAAGGAAGAAAGGAAGGAAGGAAGGAAGGAAGGAAGGAAGGAAGGAAGGAAGGAAGGAAGGAAGGAAGGGAAGGAAGAAGGGAGAGAGGAAGGAACAGAATTCACCATAGGAACATCTCAATAAAGCTGAAGAAAAAAAGAGAGAAGAAAACATTTTTAGTCACAACAACGACAAATTTTCTTCAAAGGCACAACCATTAGATTGACAGTTGATGGCACAACAGAAACAAAGGAAATTACACAGCGCTGGTATGGTATCTTCAAAATGCTAAAATAAATGCCCATCTAAAATTCTTTTTCCAGCCAAAATATACTAAAAGAATGAAGATAAAACACAAACATCTTTAGACAAAAATTTAAAAAGTTGATACAATTCATCACTTACTAAACTTACTAAAAGAAATAAAGAAATAAATCACTGTAGGGTATTGTTTAGATGGAGATAAAATTGTCCCAGATATGAGTTTGGAGGTGCAGGACCAAAGAAAAATATAAAGAAAAAATGTGTTAATATATCTAAGCAAATATATCTGAATAAATGTACAAAACAACATAATTATAATGTCAGGTTGTACTTTAAAACCCTGTTTAGGGTCTACATGGATGTTTAGGCTAAATACATGTATAAATTATTTTTAAAACATTTAAAATAAAATAAAATAGATTTCTGCTTCCAGCCAAAATGAAATAAAAAAGATTAGATGTGCCTTCCAACCTGAAACAACAGAATCTACACAAACTCTTCCAGAAAACTGAAGAAAAAGAAATGTTTTGAATTCATTCTGTGAAACCAGTATTATCCAATAACAAAACTGAACAAAGACATTACAAAAAAAGAAAATTGCAGATAAAATCCCTCTGAAACAGAGATGCAAAAGTTCTTAAAATTTTAGCCATCAAATCCAAAAAGTATACAAAAGAATACTACTTATGGCCAAATAGGATTTTTCCCAGAAATAGAAGTTTGGTGTAACTTTTAAAAATCAATCAATGCAATCCACCATACGATTATCTCAATACATGAAGAAAAAAGCCTTTGGCAAGGTTCACCATCCATTTTTGATTTAAATAAAATAACTCAGCAAACTAAGAATAGGAATATCCTCTATCTGTTAAAGGTCATCTATGAAAACTCTACAGCTAACATTATAGTAATGATAGATTGAAGGCATTTTCCTATGATAAGAAAAAAGACAGAGATGTTTGCTTCTCACCACTCCTATTCAATATTTTACTGCAGATTTTAGACAATGTGATCAGGAAAAAAAAAAAGAAAGAAAGAACTAGCAAGCCAGTCTAAATTTGTAGGCACATTAAAAACAGCCTTACTATTGTAAGCTACAAGGATTTTGAGGTTGTTTATTGCTGGCCAATGGAGACATTTTGAAAATGCACATCAAAATATCCCATGAATCAAAAAAGAAATTAAACACAGTTAATAGTTTTACCCCCCAAAAAGGTAATGAATA
Source organism: Carlito syrichta (assembly GCF_000164805.1). Lineage (NCBI taxonomy): Eukaryota > Metazoa > Chordata > Mammalia > Primates > Tarsiidae > Carlito > Carlito syrichta. The sequence continues at coordinate 941,658 of NW_007256597.1, read as the reverse complement.
GTGAATGTCTGACGTTTGATTGATGTCATAATCAGAAATAGGAAATTTAAGAAAAAGATTAGGTTTGGAGTTAGGGGGTCTAAAAACGTAAACTTGGTAGAAGACTTAATGGAGTTGAAAGCGACAAGAATAAATAATAGAGAAGTGGAGTTCTATGTTGTAGTAGAGTGGTTTTTAAACTTGAGCATAAATTAGAATCACCTGGAGGACCTGCTACACCACAGGTTGCTAGACTCCAACCTAGAGTTCAATAGATTTAAGATGGAACCTGAAACTTATATTTCTAAAAGGTTTCCAATGGTCATACCACTTTGAACACGCCTATCTGAAAAGTTTCCAGGTGATGGGGATGTTGCTCCAACTTTGAGAACCTCTGCTACTCAACTTCAGCTGATTGCACAGAGAGGCAACAGAGCCCAGAGTTGCTTCAGTGGTTCTGACAGCTTACCACACGTTAGAACTACCTTAGGCATTTTAAACACACCTGTGTTCCAACCACTCCTATTGAATCAGAATCTTCTGTTTTGTTTTGTTTTAATTCCCCGGGTGATTTCAATGGACAGCAGATAGGCTAAAGCCACTCTTCAGGCCTTCTGATGTTCAGAAGTTAAAATCTGGGGTTTTATGTAAATATTGCACAATCCACATTAAACAAATATGCAGGCTCTCAAGTTTGTAAACCCAGCAACATAACTAGGTGTGATGTTTAGCTTAGTTATCCAACAAGGAGTTGAAAAGTAAAGCCAGGGCCTAGAAGATAAATTTGGATTGTGACCCTCAGTCTGGATATGAATGTGTAACGTTAAAATGTGGGAACAAATTCAAACAAGCCAAATGCAAACCAAAAGTTTGGTATTGTCCAAATAAAATGATGACCCTCAAAAATTCATAGCTTTTACAACACCAATATTTATTGCATTTTACTTTAACATATTTTATACTTCAATTGAAATTAGAAGACTTTCAAGATGTAAAACACTTGAAAAGTTTTTCACTGCAAGGTACACATAGGAAGCTTATCTTTATTTGAATGAGAATATTTAGGTAACAGTAAACTTAAATGACATGCAGAATGACTGGTGCATGATCAATGACAGCATGTTCTTTTTGTCATTTCTGACCTTGAGATTTTGTTGATCAGTGTATTAGTTTCCTCATGGCTGCTGTAACAATTACCATAAACTTGGTGGTTTCAAACAACATACATGTATTCTCTCACAGTTTTAGAGGTCAGAGATCTGAAATCAGTTTCACAGGCCAACATCAAAGGAATGGGCAAGGCTGGCTTTCTCCAGAAGTTCTAGGGGAGAATCCATTGTCTTGCCTTTTTCAATTTATAGAGCTTCATTCTTTGCATTCCTTGGCTTCTGGGTCCTTCCACCACCTTAAATCAAGCAGCACAGCATCTTGCTTCAGTGGTCACATTGCCTTCTGCAAATCTCCTTTGCCTCCTTCTTATAAAAGCACTCTTAATTGCATATAGGGCCCACCCTGATAATCCAGGATAACCTCTCATCTCAGGATTCTTAATGTAATCAACCTACAAACATTCTTTTTCAACATTAGATAACATTCACAGATTCCAGGGAAGTCTTTCAGGGCTGTTATTTGACCTATGACAGTTATATAATATACAACCAAGGCATCATTCAAGTTTTGCTCATGCATACATTGAGAATGCCAAAAAGGACACTGAAGTAGAAATTCAGCAATGTAGATTACCAAATGCTGAGGAGGCTAGAATCAAAGACAAACTGCAGATTTTGGCCAAATACCTAAGAAGCACAACTTCTTGGCATCCCTACACACAGCAAACAGGCTTATAACTTGATTTTAATTTTAACAATATATTACAAAACTTTACCAAGGTCTTCCTGCTTTTTTTTTCTTTTCTGTTTTTTCTTTGTTTTGCTAACTCATGGTTTATCTATTTGATATATCTCTACTTTATACATTAAATTTAAGATACTGTTCATAACTTATACACATTGATTGTTTCCTTAAAATACATTTCTAGAAGTAGAATGACTGGATCAAAGGTTTGAATATTTTTAATATTTTGGTACAACTTTCCTAGTGCTATTATTACCCTCCCACTATGACTGAAGGACAAGACCATTTATCTTCACTCTTACATGTGTTGTAGTTGGGATGAAAAAGTACCCCTCACTGATAGAAATGCTAATTTATTATTATTAAATGCTGAATTATTATATTATTGCTTTTTATTTTGCATTTATTATTTAATGCCTATTGGGGGTAATAAAGCATCCATCTCAGTATATTGGGGTGGGAGTACTCCCTCAGAAACTGTATTTAACTTGCTAAATTAACTTGCATCCTTGAATTTCCGTTCGAAAAATATTCTGACCATGCTTTGCTAATATAAGTTCAAAATCAGGAAGGAAAGAATGTGAGGCATTAGAAGTTAGGATATTGGTAATTTGGGAGAGTTGGAGAAGACAGTGATCAGAAGAAGAGTTCAGAAACTGGGTATGAAGTGCTGATATTCTGCTTCTTGACTCAAATGATGGTTATTTTATTTTGTTCATTTTATAACTATGTAGTGAGATGTACATTTATGTTTTTTACAGATTTTTATACATAGTATATTTGACTTTCAAAAGTCTCACAAATGCAACAAATATTTTAAAAGCAAAAAAAAAAAAAATGCTGACACTCATGTCAGTGAATGCTCAGTTAAGAGCATAATCTACCTTGCTTTCCAATAGTCAAATCTCTTTGCTCCAAAATCTGATTATTCACTTGAGCCTCTTATTTCAATTACATAATTGAGCTAAATGTTATTTAAATTATTGACTTATTAAGCGGTAAAAAAAGTTATTTCTATGAAAACTAAATGGAATACTTCGCAAGTACTAAATATCATCAAGTCACTGACCACTTTGCTGGATAATCTGTGCTTAAGACAATTGCAAAAAAAAAAAAAAAAGGAAAATTTGCAGAAATCTCAAAGTAGTCTACATCCCAATTGATGTCTCTCATGTCTTTAGTTTTGCTCTCCACCTTAATAAAAGAAACTGGAAATGGTAGACAAAATACTATGAGTGTGATTTATGCAATATTCTTTCAAATTCCAAGAAGTAGACCAAGTTCTAAGAAATAGCCCTAACCCATAAAGTTTAGCAAAAATCTTTTAAAAAATAATTACGTTCCAGAGGTTGTAATCTGCAGTTTCTCTTAGCGATCTTACTAATCAGTTAATATCCTGGTTGTATCAGATAAGAGGGGCATCTTCCATATCTCAGTAACACAACACAAAGAGAAAAACAGTGAAAGAAAATGTGAGAAGCAGGAGAATTCAGAGGTGAGATAAACAGATATTAGTTCACAAATACTCCAGTTATGTTCACATACACTAATTCTGCCCCTCACTTGCATTTTTAACACCAACTTGCCAACCAAGCAGATTCTCTTGCCACATAAAAAATCCACTTTTTCCAAATTATGAAAACTTATATAGTCAGTGTTAACACTCAAAAAGGCATAAGGGCAATGTGGCATCTGCTGAAACTGTAATGATCAAAAGCATGGGATGGATACATTGCTGGGTTTACCAACAGGCAGGCTCACCAAGCCACGCCAAGGCAACAGTGAGTAGTGAGGGAAGGGATCACTGACTGGAGCAGGAGGGGTTCAGCTTCAATAACTGGATCTAGGATTTTGAAATTACAAAATATGAAAAGAAGATATCTTAGTCCATGTATGCTCTATGACAAAAAATACCATAAGACTGGGAGGCATGGAAACAACAGGCATTAATTTCACACAGTTCTGAAAGCTAGAAGTCTGAGGTTAGAATGCCAGCATGGTAGGGTTGCAGACTGCTACTTCTCATTGTATCCTCACATGGCAGGAAACAGCAAGAGACCTCTCTGGGGTCCCTTTTAGCAGGGCACTAATCCCATTTATGAGGGCTTTACCTACATGACATAATTACCTCTCAAAGCCTCACCTCCTAGTACCATCACATTGGGGGTATGATTTCATCATATGCATTTTGAGGGGATACAAGCATTCAGTCCATTGTAGAAGCAATTTTTATTTCACCATACAAGTATGTTTTTTAACAAATTTAATTTTTTTAAATTTTGAGAACTCATGTGGGTGGCAGATTAGGTTCCTTTTATCTTTTCAGTGACTTATGCTTGAATGGAGTTATGAAGGGGTTCACTGTAAAATCAGAGTAGTTTTGTAAATGGTTGAACTCAGAGTCTGTACATTTCTTGGTGTAATGACAGCTTTTACAAAGGGTTGGGAAAAGTCACATTCAAGAGTTGAATGAAAATTCTCTCTTTTATTTCTTATTTCTCTCTCTCTCCCAGTGTGTGTGTGTGTGTGTGTGTGTGTGTGTGTGTGTGTGTGTTTAGCCTGTTCCTATGAAGAAAAAGAAGATTAAACACCCTTCGTCTATTACCCCTTCCCTGCTACCTAATTCTAGCATATAATAAAAATACACAACCCTGGGTCCAGGCCTGAAGTGTGCAACCTTGGTTCCTATGTTCTCCCCAAAACCACTTTTCTCTCTGGAAGGGATGGAAAGGGTATGATAAAGTCCTTTACCTGTGTAACCATTCCCAGGAATATACTATTCCACAAAATAAGTTCTCTGTGCAGGACAACGCTTACCTCAAAAATATATAGAGCACAGGCTCAAGGCAGAAAAGATCTGCTCTTCAAGGCTAAGGTTGAAAAATCATAGATGTGTAAAAGATACTTAGTAAATATTTGTTGAAATTAAATGGGCAGGTGTGGTAACCTGTCTCCAAAGCTACTCCTTTTGCCTACATTCAGTAATGCCTGGTATAAAGGAACTGTTCTTATATAATTATCCAATAAAATACAACCAAGGATGAGCATATACAAAGTGAATTCACATGCCAAGTGTATTATTAAGCCATGAGCTTTCACTGCCTGGACATCAAATAAACCAGTGTTTGAATCCACAAACAACTGCGACACTGGGAGTAAAAGAAAGCAGCAAAACACAGCTGTTTGGGCATGGCTGGAGAACCACTCTGCAAGTTATGTAACAGCTGTTGTATAATTGTGCATTTAACTCAAAACACATTTTTGAAAGAGAAAACAATTCGATTTTCCAAAAAGAAAGAAATCGAGAAAGAGATATTGAAAGAACACAGAAGTTTCTATCTGGTTGTTAAGTATGAAGTGCAGGAAAGTCAAGGATGTTGGCAATGATATTGACTTACAATCCAGGGGCTTGGCCCATGTACCAAATCTGGCCTGCCTCCTGTCTTTGTACATACAATTCTATTGGAAAACACCTACACTTGTTTGTTCATTTATCATCTAGTTTCTTTTAAGCAGAGTCAAGTAAGTTACAACAGAATGCATCCAGCCCAGAAAGCTGAAAATATTTATCTATTCCTTTACAGAAGAAGTTTGTCAACCTCTGAATTAAATGATTAAAAAGTTCTACATAAGTACTGTGGGAGTGACTATTCACTTAGAGAACTGAAGCAGTTGATTCTTGGACCCATCTGGAAACCCTCTCATGGAGAAGGCAGAGAGAATAAGAAAGAATAAGAGCCCGGGTTTTTGAATAAGACTGGCCTGAAGTGAAATTCTAGTCTTGCACTCATTAGATCTGTGACCATTAATAAACTATTCATCTTTTCTCTGTTTATAAAATGGGGATATCAAGTGAAGATGGAAAAAGAAACTAAAGACTCTGTACCTGATTTGGACAAACTATTCAGAAATTCTTATTTTCCCTATCTAGATCTTATATTAAGGGGAGCTGGTAAGTTTCACTGGAAAAACAAAATTGGTTAATTCTTAATCATTAAAGCATCCAAAGTATTCTATTTTGTTTCTATTGTAACTTTTTTTGCTAGAGCTACAATACAATCAAGTATTGTGCTTAAAATAGGAGTTGTACAGTTAAAAATTGTCTTTTTTGAATGTTCCCAGCTAAAATCATTAATTTAAGAATTTGAATTATTTGGGAGCCTTACTTAAGTCTATTCTTTGTCCAACTGCCTATATGGATAAATTCAGACAATATCCAAAACCAGAGGTTATTTTTTATTTTGAGTGAGTTTTCACAGATGATATTGCCATATTGCTAATTGTGATGACTGTGTGTGACAGTGTGCTCTGTTTCTTAAAAATCTACTGACTTTTCAGTTAACATATAGAAAATAAGATAACTCTGAGATCCCGAAATCACAGTAGGTCTACTCACCCAGCACTGAATATACATTTGTTCGACATGATATTTTAAAACTCTCTTAAGGTAGGGTCTAGGTGGAGGGTTTCTCTTCCCCAAACAGGACCCTGATTTTCTGTGAGATGGACTGATTTCCTGACAGCCTTGTCCTGAAAACACCTGGCCAGGGTTCTGTCCTCACCAGCCTCTACTGAGAACAAATGGCCTTTTAGACTCCTTTTCAGTCCTCAAATACTCTGATTCCAAGTCTGTCAGAGAACAGAAAGTTACATAGTAACATAAACAGCATGAAAAGTCAAAAAAATAATAACTGGCCTTAGTGGTCAGAGCAGCTGCGCTGCATACCCTTATCACAGGTTTCGGCTTTGTAAATTAATTCATGTGCAAATAGTGCACTGTCTCCAGATGCAACTTCAATGCTGGAGCACTGGTTTCTTAAGGATTTAAGTTTAAAGTCAAAGGCTTCCTGCTCTAGGTGTTACAAATAAGTAGTGTCGTTTTCTTTTTTGCTCTGAGTTTGTTCATCCAATCAAATCCCAGTATGCAAATAAACTTTAGCCCGTGCAGATAAAAAGGAACAAATAAGCCAAGTGCTCTATCAGAATTGCTGAGCCTGTCACCTGTGTTCCAGGAGCTGAACAAGAAATGTCGTCCTCAGGCATGCCAGACTTACCTGTCCCACTCACCAATTTGAAGATTCAATATACTAAGGTTAGTAGAACTTGTATTTGCTGCTTTGACTCGGGTTTGCAAAAACTACGTTTATTTAAAGCATAAAAGGTCAATTTAAGCAAACCTGTGTAAAGAGCCCTTTGCAAATATAAAAATAAAAGGTTTGCAAAATTCAGGTCTAGGTTTAATGTCCTGATCAAATTGTGAATTCTAAATCATATCAGGCAGTCTTTCATAAATTTATTTCTTAAAATATTTCCAAGAGAAAGGGATTATCTTCTGTGTGGAAGATTCTTATACCAGGATTCAGTGGACTTTACTAAGCAGTTCTATTCACTTCAGTATAGTCGGCATATATGATATAAAAGGCAAATATTCACTAGAGACACTTAGTGCATAGAGTGAAGCAAGAGGGAAATAATAGAAAACAAAAAAAGGAGAAACAGTACACTGAAATAACAACTTTTCTATATGTCTAATAAAATGAGTGTCAAAATAGGAAGACTTAAGTCTGATCATTGGATTCAAAAAACTTCAGATGGACTTGCATTATTTTGCACACTTTGGAAAAGAAAGCATTCTTATATGTTTCTTCAGCCAAGGTTTTTGCAATGGAAGCAGATGTGTAATTGTTAACTGATAAATATTTAGAGAAACAAGAGAAGGAGACAGATCTATCTAGACTTTAAAATCCACAACTAGAGGAAACTAGGAAATGGATCCTGCTTGAGTTGTTCTGAGAGTATCTCTGACTTTGCCTGTTTCACACTGTTACATGCCTGCTTTCCTGTCAGAACCTAGAACTCCAAAACAAACAAAACACAATCTAACCAACATCCCTTAAAGTTACCTTTGTAGTATAATGCAGAACATAAGATAAAACATTAACTATTGAAACTCAGGGGAGAGCCATTTTGCTTTCTGTGTTAACCAACAAGAAACCAAGAGCATTATAATTTAGTGATAAAGTTCTCGCTATTATATATTTATTTCCTTAAGTGTAACAATGGATGGTTTTGAAATCCTAAGGTCTGTTGCATTTTCATTTTCATAAGCACAACAAATGGGGAAGTTGCTCAGCTGATTGACTCTTTTCCTTAGGAAAATGTCAGCAGAAATCGTATTGTGCCTTTAACACGGTTGACCAGCAGCTATGAAGTATATTAAGGTATTACTTTCACTAGGTTTTATTAAAGGAAAAATTCTTTTTGCTTAATTTTACTACAAAATAGAACATGAAAAATGTGGTAAATTCATACTCTCAAACAATTTACATTTGGCAAAGGTGTACCCAAAAGATTGCAAGACTCTAATCTCCCTCGCTTTCTTATTCCAAGTTTGTCATTCAATTCAAAGCAGGTATATTTTAAAATGCACTTCAAAATTGGTGACAATGCTTAGATTATCTCATTACTATTATTAGAGGAGAGGTTTTGGTTGTTGTTTTAATGATACTACCTATGAAGATATTTTGCTAGTCTGAATGCCCTCTTCTCCCAACTCTTCAGCTTTGCAGACGTTTACAGTCTTCTTTTTACATGTATTTCAAGGAAACACTAATGTGAAATAATCTTTCTGTTAAATTAAGCTTCATTTAGTAGTCTTGAATTAAGCGTGTAAGAAACAGTATTAGAGCAGTAAGATGGTCCTTAAAATCTAGCATCAAGCACAGATGTAGTGATCCCTTAGCACAGAGAGATGATTTTGAGATTGAAATCTTCTATTCACTTCAAAGTCATTGCACAAGAACTCCCCTCTAGGGAAAATGACTGACCTAAGTGTTCAAAAAGAAGGCAAGATTCAAAGAATAGGCATTTGCTCCGCATTTAAGAACTTCTCTGGGTAACAACACCCAATGCAAGTCAGTGAATTTTTATTTCTCATACATCTTCTATATAAATCAGTTCTGCTCAGATAGCATTTTATTGTTTGATTTATTGGTTACAACATTTTCACACTTGGGAGGACACCAGTTATGTATGTAATTAAATCTAAATGGGTGAGCTTTTTCAAATGCCTTTGCTTTTTTTTTTTCTCTCTCTGTCCCATTGAAGAATTGTATTGGATTTGCACTTACCAGAGGAGCTGAAAAAATGATGGTTATAACTATGTTTTCTGGTTGCAAACCAAGTAAGCAAGGATTTTACAGTATCTGAGGAATTACCTTCTGTAGTCAACTCCTAAACTCCTGTATATTTTTTCTTACTATTTTAATGTCCTTTTAAAATTGTCACCAGAAGAATATTGGTCATTGGGGCAAGGTAGAAGGAATAGACAAACAGGGTTGAAGAAGAAAAAATTATGACAGCTAAGACAGAAGTGCTACATGCTCTCAAGCTTGAGACTGCTTTTCACCCAAACAAAACAATTCACTGATACATATCTTTTTATGACATTTTCTGGCGCAGTCTGATTATTTGTTGGGGTAGATTAAACAGAGACCATAAGAAATGTTGTCTGAAATGATACACAAGTTTTTGGAACTTAAAGTCGCAAAAACATTGTTATAAATTCATGTGAACTAGCGTCCCATCTCTGTCTCATTATTCCCCTTACCAGTTCTAAACAAGCCCCACAGCTGCCAACCTGTTCATTTTATTGAGCCTTTAGATAGCGAGCTTCTTTGAAAGTTATGTGATCGTTGGGAAAACTACATGACCTTTCTCTGCCTCGGTTTTCTTATGCATAAAGTAGGGATTATAAAGGGACCTATTTCCTAAACTGAATGAAAGTATTACATGAATTTCATGCATGTAAAGCATTTGAAATAGCGCCTGGCACATGGGAAGCGATTAACATTTGTGATCTTACTCCTGTTTTTCTGTATCCTTTTCAGCTTTCCAGAATTTCCTCTTTTACCTAACCTTTCCTAGACCCGTTTCCAACAAGTGTTCCTCTCACTTCATTTTTCTTCTCCTGGTTTTTCTGTCACTCTATCTTGCACAGTCATGTCCCACCTGACAAAGATTGCACTGGAGCGAAGTTCCAAGGATTTATCCAGGATTTCAGGGACCAAGAATTTTCTCTTACAGGATTTTCTGACATTGTTGTCCTGTTCTCCTTTCACAATGCTGTTGTTTTACCTTAAATTAAACAAAGATAAATAGGAAATTCAAGAAGACAAGCTTTCTCAACAGGACTCAGACCTCAAAATGTTAAACATAATTATTAAACTTAACTCATTAAATAATAGTTGGTTCATGCTAGAAAAGATCTTCATCAGCTAACGACATTTTGCACACACATGCACACAGGAAGTAATTAGAGCTAAAATTTATTGTGCTTACTCTGCCATTGATTGTTTAACTTCTTGACAATGATTTTATTTAATCCTTACAATAACCCTATGAGGAGGGGACTATTCCTGTTTTACAGATGAGGGAACTGAGGAACAGAGTGACTAAGTAGCTTACCTAAAGTTACACAGCAAGTAAGTGACAAAGCTAGATGTTAAATGCTGGCAGTCTGAGCTATCGAACTAACAAGTGACTTGTCTAAGGTCAATACCACTACTTTGGGACATAGAGTTGCTAGAATCCTGTTTTATCCTTCTTTATTCTGACTTTCATTGGCCTGTTGCTGAGGGTGAATGACCATGGTTCTTTCTAGCTGCTATTTAGCTGTTCCCAAAGTGACAGAAGAAAGTTTGCAGCCAACTTTTAAAAAAAAGAGAACACTAGGGAAGATTGGAAGGAAACAGGATTTCTGCTTTGTTTAGAAATGTGGGGCTTTAACTGGGATAGGCTGTGAAGCCGAGGACTTTGAGGGAGGTGTGAGATGTCTATGTGAACCACATTGCTTCAACTCCTATGCATACATTTTAGTTAGAGTAAAGGATTTGTTTCCTAAATTCCTGGTTTGCTTAACTCTTCTCAGTTAAATATATATTTTCAATAGAGATGAGTTATGAATCACTAAATACTATGTGCTAGGTACTATTTAAAGTGGCTTTTTTTTTTCAGCACTATGTCTTTCCATTTTTACCACAAATAAATTCAAGACACATCCATTTCCAAATACCTGCCCTGTCCCCTTCACTAGCTTTTTTTTTTTTCTTTTCCTTTCTCCCATTTTTTCCTTCTCTATATTTAACAACTCTTTAAATGACTGCTCTGTGCTTGGTCTTATGATATAAGAAGGCTAATGTGGTTCTGGTTTCACAGAGCTCATATTCCTGAAAGGTGTGTGGAATAGTGTGGGACGGAAAACAAGCAGGTGAGAGAATACTTTAATCAGAAAATATGATAAATGCTTAAAGGAAGGAAATGGAAAGCTGAGAGAATAGGAGGGGAGGGACTTTGATAAGGTTGTTAGGGAGGGCCCCTTTAAAGAAGGGATATTAAAGGTAAGCCTGAGGGAAGCAGAGAATAAGGCAACCTTATTATACATAAGGAAGAGCAAAGATCCCACAGCCAAGAGTTTGTGAGGTTCAAAGAGCTATCCAAAGACTAATCCGGCTGGAGTAAAGTTAGTAAGGGAGAGAATGGCCAAGATTAGAATACAACCTGGGGGGTGGGGGGAAGAATACAGCCTGAGGTTGGATTGACTGATAGATTTCATTTGCGGAAAATCACTGAGGGTGCTTAAAACAGGACAGGGCTGATGTTCAAGACAAAGTTGAGTGTGCTGTGACACTGCTTTCATTTGGGAAATCTTTTAAACTTCCTTCTGACTGAAGAAGTATTTTGTTTGCTTTGGTCTTGGAAGCAGTTGAACAAAGAGTTGAATGGCTGCAAGGTGCAGTGATTGAACAAGATAAACTTGGTTCCAATTTCCAGCTTTTCTACGTATTTAATGGCACAACCTTGGCCAAGCTTCGCATCTCCTTGAGCTTCAGTTCCTCAGTCTGTGTATTGGGAATAAGAATGACTACCTTGGAAAGTCAACTGTGAGAATGTAGTGAGGTAATTTGCAGGTAATTTGCATAAAGGTACTTATGAACTACTTGGTACCTTCTCTCCTTAACTCTCTTTCCCAAGATAACGCCTAGAATTTTAAAATTATTCTGTTCCCAATGTAAGTGGCATTTATATTGTGTTGCTTGTCACAGTTCAAAACTGATTTACTATATTTTTCTCATTTGGAAAGGAGCTAGATAAGATTTACTAGGGTCCCATTTCAAAGCTGAGGAACCTGACTCCAAGGGCTTGTTCAAGGTCACATGGCTCTCAGACACAAAACCAGAATGAACTAGATTCTGAATCATTTTATTTCATACCTCATCCTGTTCTACATGATATCATTTCCCCCTAAATACTAGAGTACTCAGATCTCACTCCAGAAAACCTAATCAACAAAACATCTAAAGTAACACATCTCCTAAGAGAAGAGAATATTATCCCCATTTCTTAACTGTTTCTATCAACTGTTTTCATACCTATCACTATATTTGTATCATTCATTCTTTAATCTGAGAGAACAGATCTGGGCTGAGGTCTGAGATTCAGCATTCCTAACAGTCTTTCAAGTTTTGCTGATGCTACTCAAACTGTAGTCTGTAGACCAGCAGCAATGATCTAAATGTTTTAGATCAGTCTATAACTTTACATGCAGCAACCAGTTACTTAGGGATCTGGCTTCCTATTTCTCCCAGAAACTCACTCACATCCAGTCAGATGGGAACTACTCACCTTTCCCTTCAGAAAGTGCCAGAGCCCAGTGGGAGCCAGATCATGGCCACAAACCATGATAGAATCAATCATCAATTTTACTCCTGGGAGATAATCTTTTATTTAAGGATGCCAGATCTTATCTCATCTCTGAGGAATGCTGTCTTGACAAATTGTTTGGTTTTCTGGCACCTAATCAACAGAAATTTTGAAGTAAAGAACACATGTCCTAAAAAAGCATATTTGTCTCGTTTCATAAGGACTCCCAGTTCTACAAGTGTTCACATGACGTTTTTAAAATTGGACTTTACCTATTGAATTTGTCACTACGGACTTGCCAGAATGAAAATGCTTGGGGAGAAACACTCTTAACGAGTATGAAAAATAGCTCATTTGAAGAGCAACCCAAAGGTAAAGTAATGCCTCTGAAATAGCACGGATAAGCTGTTGGATAATATAATATTGATCATCATAAAATGTGCTTCATGGAAATACAGACACTGCTAAAATGGAGATATGCTTTTCTCAAAATTGCAATTATCTGGCTTGGAATGGTAGTGGTTTGAGTTGTTATGATGTTGTTATCATTATGGCCAGAAGATACATAATACATTTACCATATGTAAGTGGCAACATAGAGCCACGTTTAAGAACTTGAGCAAGAGCCGGGCTTGGTGGCTCAGCCTGTAATCCCTTGCCTTTGGGAGGCTGAGGTGAGTGGATTGCCTGAGCCCGCGGGTTCGAGACCTGCCTGGGCAGGCGAGACCTCATCTCTACAATAAATCAAAAAATTAGTTGGGCGTGGTAGCGCATGCCTGTAATTCCAGCTATGGTAGCGCATGCCTGTAATTCCAGCTAAGGCTGAGGCGGAAGGATCCCCGGAGCCCAGCAGCTCAAGGCTGCGGTGGCCAGGAGCGGCCACTGCACTCCAGTCTGGGTGACAGAGTGAGACTCCAACTCCAAAAAAAAAAAAAAAAGAACTTGAACAAGGATTGCTTCACAGTTAAACACTTCATTAAAACCTAATAAACAAATCAGAAAAGTAAGTAATTGCATAAACCTGGTTTTCAGACACTGATATGTTTTTCAGTGTGTTTGTGTGTGTGACTGTATCAAAAGTTTCAACAAACTTAGAAGCATTGCTTGGAAAAGATGTAAGATGTTGCTAATATTTGGTGCTCTCTTATTATCTTTATCTGACTTATTATAATGTTGCACTTGCTAATGGAAATGTGTTCATTGGAAATTTGCACAAATCTCGCATCTTTCAAAACTTTGCCTGGACTGCTCCCCATTCTTGGTCCCATTATCTATTTCCACTGCTCTACCAATACTTTTTTAGAAATTGAAGGAATACAAACAACAAACAACTGAATTTTGTTCTACATTTTACACTTTCTTTAGAAAATAGAATATATGCATTCAATTTACTATTGGGTCTTGATACTGTTAAATATTAAATATGTACAGCACTTTCTAGTGCTTCTGCACTTAACTCTGATACAGGATATAAATGATGTACAGAATTTGTTGACAAGTATTTTTGTCATCCATAGGACATTTGATGCTGTGACTAAACACAAATGCTGTGGCCTTTTTTTTTCTTTTTCCCTGACAGAATTCAAAAGCCTGAAGGGGGTTTTAAACAACAAGAAAAAAAGAGTATATACTCATGTTACTAAAGTCAGACTATAATATAAAACAGAAATGAGAGGAAAATTTTATTTCTCCTATTTTTGTTTTGGTCACACTCTCATTTTGTTTTCATTCCTTTGACTGCAGTTAAAAATTTTCCTCCCATCTGTTATTTCCTCCTTAATTTCCTTTTACATTTTTCGACTTTGAGTCTCAAAGTTTTGCTTTGCTGCCTCCGGCTTTGGGTTGCAAGTAGCTGCCAGAGATCTAGCTTTGATTCTTTTAAGTGTTTAACACCCCACCTGACTTTTGTTCAATCTTTCTCTCTTCATTATGCATTCCCCATCCCTTTCTTTCTACCTCTCATTTCCCTGGCACTTCTGTAGGTTCCTAAGGCTGAGAAAAGTTTCACACATTTGCAACACACAAGCACTCCCTACTCATTCACGTTACCACCTATGCTACCCATGCTGTGACCCAGGCTCTCAAGTTTGGAAATTCACATAGGTGGCATAAAATGGGGACTCACATCACACTTTCTCTCCCTTTGAATATCTTAAAAGAAATCTTTTGTGCATTGAAAATGTGATCTGTTAAAATCTCTCTGCCACGAAGAAAGTATTGGCTTCCCTTACAAGATCTGGAGCTACTGGCTCAGCTGCTGCCTTGCAGAGATAATATGAATTTAGGGCAAGCTGAGTATCTTTTGGAGGGAATCAGAACTCTCTGTTATAGCCAACAGGCTCCAAAATCTCTTATTAGCAGATAAGGCTAATAGGTCTTTATTTTACTCATCAGTTAAATTCAGCTTGATGCTAGCCAGAAATATTTTGAAGAAAGTGCTTAATTATTTAGAATTGTAGCTTTAAACCAAATCCATTAAGCATAATAACTTTTACTCAGAAAGGCTTTTTTTTCCCCAAAATTATGACTTATTCTTGGACACAAAACTGCATCCGGGAAAGAACCACTTGTTTATCAAAGGTAATATGATACATCTCTTAAAATATGACATATGTAAAATTTAAAGAGTAAAAATCAATTTTAAGTTTCCTCAACATTCCTATTGATTGGTTCCCTATATAAAAAGCACTTCAAGTCCAAGAGTATACATAACGCATCTATAATTTCCAATCAATATTGTGAACATAAAGTTAATGTCTAGTGTACATATATATTATTCAAAAGTATCTCGAGTCTAAATTTCATAATTAGAATTCAGTTAATATAATGGTTACATAGGACCCAAGAATATTTTACTTTTATAGTATCATCTTTTCTCTCTAAACTTGCTAAAGTCATACAATAAATGGAAAATGAGATTGTCGCCATGATAGAACATTTCAACAGGGCTAAAATAGATATACTCATTGTAACAAACACTCATTAGTCTTGACTTCTTCATATAACCATCAAATATAACTATGAGAAGAGTGATTATGTAAAAACATTTGGTCCCACAGTTAGCTAGAAGGCAAATGCCAAATGTAAAGCTAATATAATTAAAACAGAAAAAAAATATAATTAAGGTAGTTTCTATCAATACATTTTCTGTAGCTAAGAGAAAGAAAAGGATGGGGCAGTGCCTGGCCTTCTACCCACCTAAATTATCACCACATCATCTTCACTGAGTATTTTGAGGCTAGAAGAGTCCTGTTTGTGGGACAACGTACACAATTCATAACGTGCAGCCTGTACTGCTACGTCACTCTGCCCCAAAGCTTTAAGATATCGTGAGTGAATGACTAAAGCATTCTCTGAGCTAATCTCCTGGTTGCTCTACTTCAAATCAATTTTAGGTACTTTAAAATTGGTATTCCTAAAACTTCCATTTGATTCTGTCATTGTCGTCTTATATTCTTATATTCTTGTATTCAAGAGTTCTCACTCTGTGGACCAATATCCACTACAAACTGACTTTATTTTCATCATCAGGTCTTATCTATGACTTGTTTCTACTAGAACATTCTGTCCTGTTAGGGGGAGATCTCTTCACTGTTACCAAATTACCAAACTGGGTTCTTCCCTTTGTTTTTCAACCCCCACCCATCCATTCTTCCAGCCCGACTCACTCTACATCATTTATTGACTAAACACTGCTTTGACCATTTTATTCTACAACCTTAAATTCTGTACCAGCTGATCTTGACATAAATTCACTCTTCTCTTAAATCAGAAGCCCCTCAAGAACAGGCTAACTTATCTCACGTTTTCCCACAATACCTTCCAGAGTATGTCTCAAATATTTACTCATTATTTGACAAACAGTATTCTGATAAAACAAAAATTATTATTCAGGATTATATAAACGTAAGCACAAGTTCAGACAAAAGTTGGGTTCACAGTGTTCTCCTGTGTTAAAGGTTAAAACTGAATAATACAAAGCAGTTGCTGGTTATTTGGGATCCTCTACAGCTGATCTCTTCGGTTGCCAGAATAACTTGTGTTATTACTTCTGGTTAATGCTCATTTATAAAACAGTCACTGACTTTAATCTGAAAGGAGAGTTTTATGTACAGTTTAAATACAAGATTCTGATAATGAAACTAGATGGTACATACATATTGTAATGATTTTTCCACCAAAAAGATTATATAGTATAAAATAAGCTTTAGTGTATTGAGATCATGTTATTGAGAACATGAAACCACAAATTATCACAAACCTAAGGATAAGAGGGCTCAGGCAAGAGCTGGAAAGTTTCACCACAGGCCTGGCAAAATGTCATCAATTCTATATGCTGTTTTTATTTTATTTTTTAGTGAAATTATACTGCAAAGGGGATGCTCTGGTTATATCTCTGACAGAATGTGACTTGTGTTTCTCAGTTTAGTGATATAAAGTGTAAGGAGGTAATGCAATCTTTAGAGCAGAGAGAAGGAAGAATTAGCAAGTGTGAGTTAATCTAATGCAAGTTTTGAAAGGGCGATCTAAAAAATCTAGGGCAGGTACCACGATGTCTTTTGTTTTGTGTTTGGAATATTATGGGCTGATGTGTAGCTACCAAACATTAACACAAATGAGAACAAAATAAGTAATTTAATAATGGAATACCAACATGTTATACTGGGAGGAAAAGGAAACGTTAAATTCAGTTGGAGCAAGTAGTGAAATCTTCATAAGGATATGGCATATTAAACTTGAGTTTGAAGTAAACCTAGAAGAAAATAGTGACACTCCCATCTGAAGAAGAGTGTGAATGAACACAAGAAGCAAATAAGGTTTGAGGCAGTAAAATGAGACTGTGACAAAGGGAAACTGAGGGAATTGTAGAACAAAAAGTTGGAAAGGTATGTTGGAGCAAGATCATGAATCTGCACGAGTGCTGTGCTAAGGAGTTTGACAAGGGAACATCACCAAAGTGTTCTGAGAAGGGCTGTAGACAAAACTGAGGAAGATTATGAGAGCAAAGTGAAAATTAAATTTTAATTAGGCAGAGGTAGGGGACAGAAAGAATAGGGAAAGTTGTTGTTGTTAAGGATAGTATGGAACAAAGTAATATAAAAGGTAATTAGGAATTATATATGTCATTAACAGAAGGAAAATGTATGTGTGTGTGAGAGGGAGAGAAAGAGAAAGAGAGACAGAAACAGAGAGACTGAAAGAGAGAGACAGAAAATGTGTGTGCATGAGCTTTAGAAATTTAGTTTGGAGTAAGAGCAGCACACAGCTAGAGATGACAGTTTGGGACAAGTTCATTAAGGTTTTTCCCAGCCATCAAAGAAAAATACTAAGGCAGCAAGGGTTATGGGTGCATTAAAAAAAATCTTTTTAAGAGTATTTATAGGATTCTAAAATGTGTTTCTGATCACCAGAGTGCTGATTCACTCTAAGAGACTGGGCAAATCAGCACTTTCATCTGAATTGAAGTTAACATGTTTTCAAAAGGGATAATATGAAGAATTTTATGGTCTTCATCTGTATTCAATCATCCCATCAGAGAAACAAGATTTTCTTGATACTTCCATCCTTCTCATACCACTGTATAAGTGTCTTTGGACATCTAGCCTCTTCATCTGAACTGCTTTGGACCCCTTTTCACTTTATTTATATAGGCCCATGTGTCTTTCCTGTCAATTTCAGGCTAGCATTATAATCATTTAGAAATGCTCCAAATATACAGGATGATGCTGTTTTGTTGTATGCTTATATCGGTGTGAACAGGCAAACAAGAAGGCTTATCTGCCTCCTTGCCACTTTGAAGCAAATCACAATTATCATAGTGTTCTCATGTGCAAAATATTGTAGGTCTTATCTATGAATAGCTGATAGATTGTAGGTTCTTTGATTCAATTTTAAGGTATTTATTCAAGAATTTTATACTGAAGCTAATATCACTTGAGGGTTGAGATTGTGCTGGACACTGAGGATAAAACAGAAAACCATATAAAACACAGTCCTTGACCTTATAGAGCTTACAGCCTAGGAGGGAAGGCAGTCATTTAAAAATGACTGTTTAGAAAGTGACAAATTTCACAATGGAAATAAATAACCTTGTAAATTACAGACTATAGAATTAATTTTACTCAAGCATTTAGTGATACATAGTAATCCACATTTTATTAATCTAGCAGAATTTTAAGCAATCAGCTATGAATGCTACATGATAAAATATATAAGTGAAAAGTCTAGGTTGATTTAAAAGATTACTTTATTTCAAATATACACGATGTAACTAATCTAGCAATATATAGTCTTGATAGTAGTCACTGAGGAATTTTTGATAACTAAGTAAATTGTATTTAGCATAGTAACTAATTTAAATCTGGGAAGAGTGTTTCAATACATTCTCCCTCGGGGTTTAACTATTAATATCTTGTCTAAATATCAAAGAAAGAGGGATGTCTGAATTGAGATATATATTATAAACCCAGTGTATATGTCACCCTTCTTTAATACATGTGTCAGTTACCTGTAATTCAAAATTAAACTAGCTCATCTTGCCATAAGTCTAACAGAAAGTTGTAATGTATTTTATCCAATACTGTACATATGATTGACAAAAGTTACAGAAGTCATGGATTTTTGTCAGAAACAACATAACTTTATGTATCACAAAACTAGTATATCTTAATTTGACATTGCCAAATATTTTTCTCTACTGAAAGGTAAATGAGAAAGTTGGATCATTAATCAAATGCAAATTCAATGATGTCAAATTAAAACTGAGACTTTAAAATGATATACTTATGCTTTTTACTATTGCTATCCTTTTATAGGACACAAGATAAAATTCCTTATTTCCTAGAACCCTCCGTTTGTTAGATGCATGTCTCTTTCTCATAAGTATCACCAAGAAATCTAGTTCCTGATTTCATCTGAGGACAAATAAATTGTTAGGTAATCTTTTTACAAGAAGAATGAAACCCTTATGCTTTTAAAAAGCCAGTGGAAAAAATGTCACTAGCTAATTTTCTCTTAAAAAAAAAAAACAAACCTGCTTTTAAAATCCTTTCCTTTGGCAAAATTCTTTTACTAGCTTTAAAACAGTAAAATAAAGGACCAAAAAATAGTCACTTATGATACCAAATCACTAATAGCTCAAAATGAGGATGTTTAGAATTTGAAGTGGAAAATTGAAGCAATCATTTATAAAGACCTACCCCACGAAAGCCTTCGCTCTTGCCTCAAATTCATGGCTATTTCAGGTAACAGCATTGTTTTCTAGATGGTTTTCTCCAGCCAGTATTTTTAGTGTTGAAATGACTGCATATCTTGTAGATACTCAAAAGCATCATGTACTTTATTTTAATGCATGTGTGCACATGTGTGCAAAATGTCTTAAACAGCCACAAAAATGTTGATGGCTGAAGGGATATGCATCATTTAGGCATTGTATAATGCTTTAGGTTTATTGAAATTTCTAAAATTTGTGCATATTTAAATGCTCTTTTCCCTACTTTCTCTCCATCCCTGCAGATCTTCATAAACAATGATTGGCATGATTCAGTGAGTGGCAAGAAATTTCCTGTCTTTAATCCCGCAACTGAGGAGAAACTCTGCCAGGTAGAAGAAGGTGATAAGGTGAGTTTCCAAACGCTAGTTACATTTTATGCCAGGTTTCTTTGTCTCTTGCCATTCTGAGCTCCCAAACCCCAATGTAAGTTCAAGAAGACATGTCGTGAAAATGTGTATTCTGGAGCAGGCTGGGAAAGTGTTCCAAGTTTTTTTGGTACATAAAGGGTACGTCATAGTCATGCAATGATAATGAGCCATGCTTCTGGGTGCAGTGATTTTTTTATGCTATTTTTCTCTTTGGTTGATCTTTAATTAAAATAGTGTTTAGGTTTATTATACAGACTGTGCAAAGGGGGCTTGATTATAGGATTAAACAGGAGATAAGTCCTTTATTTAAATAAAGTTGTTCATTTTTAATCCCTAAATGAGCCGGGCTTGGTGGCTCAGCCTGTAATCCTGCGACTTTGGGAGTCTGAGGTGAATGGATTGCCTGAGCCCGTGGGTTCGAGGCCCGCCTGGGCAACTTGGCGAGACCTCATCTCTACAATAAATCAAAAATGAGCCGGGCGTGGTAGTGCACGCCTGTAGTTCCAGCTACTTGGAAGGCTGAGGTAGAAGGATCACCAGAGCCTAGCAGGTCGAGGCTGGCCACTGCACTCCCGTCTGGGTGACAGAGTGAGACTCCAACTCAAAATAAAATAAAAAAAAAATAAATCGCTAAATGAAAGTAAAAAGTTAATATGGGACTTTTAGAACAATCTATTACCAAGTTATTTCATTAAAAAAATAATTGAACTCATATTAATCAATACCTTTAAAAATTAAATTTTAAAATGACTTATTGAATTACAAATGTAAAATATTGTTATTCTCCAGTTAATAATAGTAACAACAATAAAAACAAACTTTCATGTAGTGATAATTGTTTTAAAATTCTAAATGCTCTTTGAATTTAATATTTAAAGCAACCTTATAGGGAAGGTACTATTTTGGGTCATGTTTACAAATGATGGTGAAATAGCAGAACAGAAAAGCTAAGTAATTTACTCCAGGTGACACTGTTAGCAAATAATAAAATCAGCATTTAAATGCTGTCCTGACCCCATAGCCTGTACCTGGCAGGGGTACTGCTTTACTTACCTTGTGACTATTATGAAAGTGAAACAGGGTAGTGTTAAATAGCATGGAGAGTGAGGAGAGTAACAACCTTCATAATTTTTATCTGGACACCTAGTATTTGAATATCTGAATACCTAAAAATATCTGAATATATTAAAAAGTATGTGTGTTTCTAAGTCTAATTTGAAATAAATTTTCTGCTCTTTAGTAATCTAGATGTTACCAAGCTTTAAATCTCAGTAATGTAAGATACAAAGAGGTAAATTTTTTACTGCATGAACAGACTACTGGGAGATGAAGTCAGAGAAACCCAGGGATAATACCATTCATGACACTGTGTTTCAGTTCATTGTAGCAACACATATTTCTCCAGTCTTCATTCTTGGATTGATTTGGCCCCAACAGAAAAGATCACAAATCTTAAGGTACTAACTCACACAAGACAGACTTATTCCAAGATAATGATAGAGATAAGGAGGCCCTTTTGGATGTAGAGGAAGCCCTGGATTCAGGTTGCAGTGTTTCCAGAACAAGTAAGACTGAGGACAGGAATGCAGAGTTTAGCTACAGGGGTCAACAGTTTGAGAAGTAGAAACAACAGATTGGAGAACACATGTCACCTGTTTTCAGATTTCCCTTTCTGTAAACACCAAAGAGTTCACCAGGGCATAAGTTCTTCATTCTGTTTCTCACTGTCCCTGGGGAAAAAAGTCCTCACAAAAAGGTTCTTTATTCTATTACTCATCACTTGTTTATAGTCCTTGTCCCAGGTCATCCCATCAACATAAGAGTTTCAACTTCACCCTGCCCAGTGTTCCTCTCCAATCATTGCTTGCTGGTCACTGCCTCTGAGCATGTCCACAGTACTGTCCTAAGGACGTAGTTCAAGTCGGCATCTGTGATAAGAGGACAGAGTTCCCACATTTGTACTTACCCTCTTTGTGCTTCTAGTTTTTTCATATAAAATGAGGAGATAGGAAAAACTTGAGGAGTTAAATAAAATACATAAAGCTCTTCAACAGTACCAGGTACACAATCGAGCCTCAGTCATCACACAGTTTCACACTTATTTCAAGCTTTCTCTAACCTTCTCAGGTAGAATTGTTTTCCTCTGTGTCATCACAGAACATTATATTTGCTTATGTTAGAATCCTTGCTTTGTATCACTATTGATTAATTTGTCTGAGACAATATGCTTCTTGTAGAGAACAACACTACATCTCTCATTTATATACTTCGTTTTTGATCTACTATAGGTGATGCATCAATGAAATATTCTTCTCTTCCTACAAGCTTTGAATTTCCATATTCTCCACGTTCCTCACCTTAGGAATCCAGTACTAACTTGACTGTTTACTAAAACACTGATTCTCACAATTTAGCCTGCATCAGAACATCCTGGAAGACTTGTTAAAATGCAGATTGTTGAGTCCTGCCCACATCTAGAGTTTGTTTCAACAATCCTAGAGGGAACCTGAGAATCTGAATTTCTGACAAATCCTCAGGTGATGACGATGTTGTTGGTGGTGAACATGGAGGGTAGAATTCATTTTGAGAACGGCTGAACTAAAGTAGTTAACCATAAGTTGAATCTCCTCTCAAGCATTAACATTTAATAGGGAGCTTGAATTTTGACAAGTAAAAAAGTTGATGATTAGAAACTATGCTGTGGTGATCACTCCACACCTCTTTGAGATGCCACAAGCCCAAACTTGGACAGAGACATACTGATCATCCAGGGAGGTCCTACAGGAGACCAGACACCTGTGTCCTCTGAGCTACTCCCAGAGATAAGAGATAAATATATTTTTCACCTTTCTAGCAAGATTCGGAAGCTCCTAAAGATCCACACAACAGTACCTCTAATGTCTCTCTAGTTGCTTGAGTGACTCAAACTTGGGGAGGTGAGAAAAGCAATAAAAAGCAAGGGCAGAGTGGGCCCTTGACAGCTGCCTACTTTCTCTCTTCCTAGGTATAAAGGCTGCTCAAGAGGGAGACCACATATCTGTTTGCAGTTTGCAATTAGCAAATGAAAAAAGTATTCTTGATGTTTGGGTTCTGGAGTCTAGAATATTTAGCTTTGCCAATGGGATTAGTTTCTTCAATAAAACCAGTCTCTATGCCTGAAGTTCCAGTTGAATCCTTGTCAGGTATTTGGATGACTTTTCTTGACACAATTTGTGGGATTACTTTCTTCTTCTTAAAGTATAGTAAACGAAAGCTGATGTTCATTCGAGAAGCCTTAGAGATGTTTGCCATTGATTTGCTCTGTGCTCACTGACAATTACTATAGTTCATACAAGAGTTCAAAGACACTTATTAATATCTGGCAAAGCTTCAAATCAGGTCACAATGTAGAGTTGGCTGGACATCTGACCACTGAAACTAAATTGTGTATGATACAAACTGTTTATGGTACTTTATGGTAAGCTACTGTTTGGTTAGTATCCAGCACTCTTGTAGTTATATTCTCTTTAGAATTATTCAAAAACATGTTTTTAAATAATTATTGCTGTTCTCACAATTTTGCCAGCAAACACATATAGTCAACTCCGACAATGTTGCTTAGTGAAGGGTACAAATCTAGTAAATTACAGAGTCACAGTAAACCTAATATTCTGGAGCTGACTCTTTAGATAATGAGCCAAGAGGTTTTAGGGATTTAATTTATAAGTAGAATGGAGCTAACAATGGGCTATATACTAGCTTTCAATGGAATTACAAAGAAAGGAGGAGGGGCAAGAACAAATGGAGGTTACAAAGCGAAGCACAAATGTGGGTGGGAACTGTTTTCTTTTCACTTCAGTGGCTCTTTTAGGCTATATTGACTAATCCTGAAAACTGCTTTGAATACTAAAGCATGACCTAACAAATAATTGGTTGGGATAAAAGTAAGTGTCCATTAAAGTAAGTGCCTATGACAGGTGTAAAAGTAAAACTGGTCGGATAAGTATTTTCTCCATCTCTGAATGAATTTAATATGGAAATGTACAATCTGGGGTGATGGAAGAGTTCAGTCCTCCCTTAACTCTGCTTCAGAGCCATCTGATATCACACCATCTTCTGAACTGCCTGTATGCGTTCAGCTTGCAAGGCCCTTAGTTCAAAACAGGAACAGTCTAAATGCTGTAGCCAAAAGTGTTATTGATGGTGGCAAATCTGACTTAATGTACCAAACTGTTTTTTGTTTAATTCAAAAATTATATCTCTAAAAATGCCAGTCCTGGAATAAAACTCCAAAAACTCCTAGTCCTGGTATTAAAAAAGAAAACAACAACCCTTCTGCTTCATAGTTTTAAATAATGTAAAAGTTTTGTTATACAATGGAATCTGTTAAAATATGATTTATTATATAAATGCCAATAAAAGTAAATTAATTATATAAGGTGTACCCTTACATAAAATCAATGTAACATGAGTTTATAAGATAGGTCACCAAATTATTAAATGCATTAACTGCCTATTGTAGGCTCAGAATAATAAGAAATATTGTAGTATATAATGCAGAAAACAGTAAATATTCATTGCAAAGAAAACATTAGTAGGGCAGTCTTTCAGAATGATAAGAACTAGATTTTGGAGTAAAATGTGGGATCTATTTTTAATTCTACTACCTGCTGGATTTCGTGTCCATGAGCCATAATTTACTCATCTGTAAACCAAAGTCTACGATACTTAACCAGTGGAAACTGAGGCTGTAAAGGACTCATTATAGTGCCTGGAGATTAGTACACCCACAACTAGTACCTATCATCAAGCTGGATTAGTCTGGTGAGGGTTTAGTTAGATTGATATTGGAATTGGGTCTTAAAAAACAGGTAGGATTTTGAAGGGTAAGAGGTGTACCGGTAGAATATTCTAGGCAAGGAGAATTACAGGAGCAAATGTGAAAAGGAATTGGGTCAGACAGAGTAATTTCAGCATTTGGGGAGGACCGCTTGAGGCTAGGAGTATGAGACCAGCGTGGGCAGCATAATTAAACCTCATTTCTACAGAACATTTTAAAAATTAGCCTGGCGTGGTGGTGTGCATCTGTAGTTCCAGCTGTTTGGGAGTCTGAGGTGGGAGGATTACCTTAGCCCATGAGGCCAAGGCTGCGGTGAGCCATGATTGTACCACTGAACTCCAGTCTGGGTGACAGAATGAAACCGTACTTTGACTGCTGAGCCTACCGTAATAACTGCCACCACTTAATGAACACTTAATGTAATGTCTGTCACATAGAAAATGTGTTTTAAGTGTTACTTTATTTAAACTTCAACATAACACAATGAGAGAACAAGCTCCTATTTTAAAGATAAGAAAGCTGAACCTTAGAGAAGCTGTGCCATAACATATTTCACAGTTTATAATACTATACTGGGGTGGTGATTCAGTTGTATGTCTCCTCCATTTGATTGAATATCCCAAAATGGCAATCTCCTTACTTTTCTCTCCTGTTATTAGCAGACCGATGATAAGATGCTACAGAATGGAGTGTTAACCAGATATTTAGATGGATGGAGGGATGGTTGGGTGATTAACTGCTTCCAAGCTTATATAGCTAATAAGGAAGAATCCGAATTCAAATCTGGGTTGTTTTCCAAACTATATACTAACTGCCATTACTCTGTTTCTGTTTCTGCAAGATTAAATGTAAGATGTAAGAAAAGAAGGGAGCTAATCCAAAGGACATAACCACAGGAACATCTTTATTTATAGTAGCGTTCTCTAGGGATGTGTATTCCATATGGCAGAGTTACTTGTCTTGAAGCCAATTTCTCCATATCTCTTTGGGAGGCCAAGATGCCCATGATCGCCCATATTTGGATAAGGCCAATGGCAGGACACTGAACAGAAGGATCCAAATGAAAGCTGTGTCACACAGATCTGTTTAAACACAGAGAAGCATATATTTTATAAGCCTTGGTATCCACAGATCATGCTGGCAATCTCAGATTCTTGTGGTTTGCTTTTTAAAAAAAAGTGCTGTCTAAATTTAACTTGTAAACAGTTAGAACCTATGGCATAAAACAATGTCCAAATATAAGCAATCATTATGATTAACTGAATGTCTAAAATATGTACACTATATATATATATTTCTCAGGAAAGGCAAGCAATAAATGCACGTCTTTTATTGTATATACTCATCATTCTCTCAGACATTAGAAAGTAAGATACACCAATGTGTGATGTATCATAGTGAAAGAATCTTTGCTAATAATCGGTAAATAATATCACTTAATCAGATCATATTTCTCCTCTAAAATATCCTTCTTGCCCTAGATTATCAGAGTTTGGTGATAAATACTAAAAATATTGTTTGTATTTTAATTTGCAAAATTTTATATTTGGGACTTCTTAATTGAATACAGTCTAAGGAAGGAGACATTAATTTGAGGTCCATGCCTCTCCAAGGGGAAAGTTTCATCCATGGAGGGGGCTTAGCTTAATTTGTGCAACTTTTTAAAAAATCGGGGTAAGCCGGGCTCGGTGGCTCAGCCTATAATCCCAGCGCTTTGGGAGGCCGAGATGAGTGGATTGCCTGAGCCCGCAGTTTCAAGACCTGCCTGGGCAACTTGGCAAGACCTCATCTCTACAATAAATCAAAAATTAGCTGGGTGTGGTAGCGCGCACCTGTAGTTCCAGCTACTTGGAAGGCTGAGGAAGAAGGATCTCCAGAGCACAGGAGGTCGAGGCTGCAGTGGCCGGGAGCAGCCACTGCACTCCAGTCTGGGTGACAGAGTGAGAGTCCAACTCACAAAAAAAAAAAAAAAATTCAGGGTAATTACTTGGTTCCCCGCCCCCCCCCTCCCACCCTGCCCAACAATTTTCAAAGGTAATTATGTAGTCTGCAAAAAGTTGCATCTAGCTTGCTTATGAGGTCATGATTTACGGGAGCATATGTAGTTCCGTGCTGTGGCCAGTTCTATGTTCCAAAGAACACAGGAATGTTCTATGCCTTTAATGTGTATGCAACTGGTTTGATATTTTAAAAGGGCACATGAAGTAGTGATGAAACAGAGAGGTAGTGATTTTTGTAGTAGGAGCTCAGAAGAGATCTGAACAGGGATCTGTAGAGGAATGAAATGATAGGACAAAGTTTGTGGATTAAGAAAGAACCAGAAAAGTATACCTAGTAAAGAAAAACACAAGAGAGAAGAAAGATTGTGAGAGAAGACAATACCTAGAAGAGTGAAAGCAAGGAGGTTAGACTGAGTGTGGAATCACTTTTCTGTATGACTTTTGCAGTTTTAAGCAGTGTATTCCAAATAATAAGAAAAAGGCTTATTTACCTAGTTAGTGATTAAAAAGATCTCTTTGTACTTAGTTGGGAAATGAGGGGTTGCCATATGCAGATTCTTTCATCAACTAGTTCCATGACCTCTATGTCTTTTTCCCTCTGCAAAAAAGGAATACATACAGGTTTATAAAAATTAGTCTTCAACAGCAAAGAAAAGTTCTTATTCACCCTTCAATAGGTCCATCATGAGAGGAGACAGGCTGTTGAGACATCTCACCAGAGACCAAAGAAGATATTCATTATTTTGATGTTGAACTTGGCCTAGAATTCCTGTAACCCAGTCACCAAGGTGTATAATGTATGGGGAAGAGCAAGGGTTCTATAGTCAGACCAACTTCATTCAAAACTCAGTTGAGCAACTTTTAGTATTTACTATGGACAAAGCTTCTCTGCTTTAGTTTCTTCATCTGTACAATGGGAAGCATATTTTTTCTATAAAATGATTGATAAGCAATTGAGTTAACATGTGTAAAGTTATTAGGATATTACTTGAAATATAGCAAGCACTTAACTGATAGCAACTATTCAGATTATATAATATTTTTATTCTAGGAAATCAGGTATGTGCTCAATAGGTGCATGGAGCACATCATTCTAAAAACTATTCAACAGGTATAATTCCAACATGCTGCAGTTGAGTGTGCATAATGTGCTAGACTTTAGGCTGTAGAAATATGGTGTCTGTTTATGAGGAACTTCAGTCTACTTTATAGGGTTCTTGACATTGGATTTGTTGATCCAATATATTTAGCCTACTAACCTGCATGACTTACAGGAGGATGTCGACAAAGCAGTGAAGGCCGCAAGACAGGCTTTTCAGATTGGCTCTCCATGGCGTACTATGGATGCTTCAGAGAGGGGACGACTATTGTACAAGTTGGCTGATTTAATTGAAAGAGATCGCCTGCTGCTGGCAGTGAGTATTAACCCAATTGGATAGGTAGATGGAGCTTTCCAAAGCATGCATTTTTTTGACGTAGCAAGTTGTTTTGGTTTTACTGATCTCTATGTGCTCTTTACAAACAAAATGAAAAGACTATATCTTCTGATTCTTGTGCAGAACCCTTCCCATGGAGCTTATTCTCAAATAATTATCTGCACTCCAGTTTTGGATGATGTTAATTTCTGCTCCCACAATGCATTCTATAGTCTAATTAGGCACACCCCAAGTTAAAATAAATTAAAAACATTTCTTTCCTTTACATTATAGTTTTGCAGAGCCTTTAACAAGGTTATACACAGTAAATTTCCTAGAATGATGCACTGGTTTTTTTTTAAAGTACTTGACTACTAAACTCTTCATGGGAAAGCTCTAGTTTAAGAGTACCCAAAACAATTCTCTGAAATAAATCTTATTTCTTATTAGTGTAGCCCACTAAGGCACTTAATAAATGGCTACTTTTTTCCTTCCTGAAATGTGTTTTAATAATGGTCATAATTAAATAATATTCTTTTTACAGATTAAAAGGCAAAAATTAAATTAACAATTCAATCATTAATGTGCTTATAAAATTAATATTTCTATCTATACTTGTTTTTTGTTTATACTTTAGCAGTTAGATAAGTCAGTGCGTAATATGGTTAGGAATGGGTATTTTCTTATTTTTGTCTTCTCAGTTGGGCATTATAATGAAGCCGATTTAACATAAACCAGTACCGAGATCAGGTTTCAAAGTAAATTTTTATTACCTTTAGAATCTTAAAGTGACAGTAACAAAATATCCTTCTTTAATTAAAAAAAATAATAATAACATTAGCAACTCTAGTTAACCAAAGGACCATTTATAATTCAATCAAAGATTCAATGTAATCCAAAATATGCAGAAATATGGAACTAGAAGTTATGTGCAATAAAACTACAGTAACTAAAATATCCTGTAGGAAAAAAGCAGACATTGCCACAACTTGGATTCTCTCATTTATCTGATCTTTTGACTGCCTGTCAGCATAAGATCCTGTGGGAAAAAAGTGCAGACATATAAAAATCATATTTGATTAAATTTTGAGATGGTGGATGATATAATATAGAGATAAATAGCTTTAACAGTTTATCGCCTGTACATTCCTGCCAGGAAACCACCCCAGCAGAACATTAGATCCCAAAGAGCTCCTTAAAGTGCTGCTTAAAAAGAGAAGAGAAAAAGGAGATAGGTCATCCTATAATGATTAGGGCACTAGACTACAAAATGTTAAACTCTACGGCCTGACCATTCAAATGATAATTATTATACTCATAATACTGGCAAAACTGGGAGATTCATAATTAAAATCCTGCTGAAAGTAAATCATGAATGAAAAATCCAGGTGTTGTATAAGTATGTGTGAGTTGATTGCTCATATCTCAATGAAATGAAAAAATTAGAAAATTAGGCATTATTAATAGTCACCAACACTAAATGATCACCCACATTTGGATTACACAATAAGTGAAATCTTGTTGAAACTCTGATCTGCCTAAGGAGACTAGGTATCATTCTCATCTACTGTGTGTATATCAAACTGTGGCCAATTCCTAGAAAGGTGGTTAGCTTGAGGACATTCAAAATTAAATAGGATGAACACTCGAATCTCACTACCTTTTGTACCCAGATCTTGTGTTGTGCTCTAAAGCCAATCATTTTAACTCTTTTTCTAACCACCTTTTTAAAAAGAAGCTAGACAAGATATGTCAAGCTTGTTCCTATTTCCAAAATTCTCTAGCACATAATCACTCAAAATATTGACTACGTATATTTGTAATCCTAAATTTTAATGGAATTCTAGATTTGGGAGTTAATCTGTTTTTCAGACAATGGAGTCAATGAATGGAGGAAAGCTATTTTCCAATGCATATCTGATGGACTTAGGAGGCTGCATAAAAACATTACGCTACTGTGCAGGCTGGGCTGACAAGATCCAGGGCCGCACGATACCAATTGGTACGTATCGTTAGGAAATCACTAGGGGTGGGGATAGAGGTGAGAAGCTTACTACAGAGCTGAATAATTTCAAACTCTCCCTTTTAAAAATGTCAACCAAATAAGGCAAAATTATTTTTCCCTTGACATTGAGACAACACAGTTCCGACCCTCGAAGTTCTGTTAAGATTCATCAAATTGCTTTTTAAGTTGTTATAGCATAATCATGCAAAAAACAACACTATGGATACTTTAGAAAATATTAAAGAACATTCTTATGGCCACAATTACTGATTTGAGGCAACTGTCTCTCTAAGGGTTTGAACTTTTCAAAGCTGACTCCTGAAATAATTTATTTGGGTTTTTTTCTAATGGTGACATTTATACCCTTTCTATAATGTAATTATTTAAGCCTCTTTGCATGCTCCAGTATAAGTCAGTTATGGTCATCTGTGCCTGGTCAAACTCAGTATAGTTAGACTAGGCTAATTAAACAAACTAATTCACATTGATTTGTTTCAAATAACTTCAAAGCAAGATGGATCTGTGTTTATAGCCTGAGTTAAAGATTTGTGTGTGAATGTGGATGCATGTGTTATTTTAGTGGGGTATGCCCATAATAGAATAGAAATATGAAAAATACTTCATATGAAATATGAAAAAGCATCGACTTAGGAAACATTATTGGTAGAATGTAATTCATACAAATGTATTGACTTTAGGAATATAGCACCCTTCAGGACTGGCCCCGATGTGCATTTCCAATCTAATAAGAGTATCAGGAGGTCAGAAATGATAGCCAAGAAGTTAAAAGAGGAGAGTAAGACCATGGTGGTACCAAGAAATGTGGCTATTTTAATAACTGTCTCACTTCACTCTGGGACAAAATGGGAGAAGCCATTTAAAACACAAATAGATCTTGAGAAGAATTCCTACTGAAGCTAGAAGCCTTCCATGGGTACTAGGACAGAACTGAACACAAAGCACAACGTAACTCTCAAGATGACACATCAAACTTTGAGGCACATGAATCATTCACATCTAAATTGAAATATCTTTTACTTCTAGCAATTTTCTTTTTTTACATATTGAGAGAATTTGCTTTGATTGGTAGGCAAACAAAAAAACAGTATTTTAGGACAAGTCAGTAGGAAAGGCTGATTACTTGTTGGGAGAGTATTTTAAAAATTCTACTTTTTAAAATTCTACTTTTTAATTTCACAGTTTTTTAAAAAATTGTATTACTTTAAAAAATCCTACTATTACTAGTAGAACCTTGAGCTACCAGAAATACATTTGAATATGGTTCTTAACTTATTTTCTCGTCCCTTTTCTATAAAACTTTGAGAGTAAGGATGATTTAGAAATCAGCCCTACTAGATGATGAGAGAGAAAATTATTTTTCAGATCTTTTCCAATTTTGTATCTCTGCTCTTACCTAATTCAATTTTATGGTTCCTATCATTTTAACTTTCAAAGGCTTTTTTTTTTTTTACTTTGTGAACATTTGGAGAAAAGTTTTATTTTAGTTATTGTCTTCACCTTTCTCTCACATCAGCCCCAAACCACCACTTGGTGAATGTCAAATACATTTGTCTATATGTGATTTTATGTGTGTTTTATTTTGCAGATGGAGACTTTTTTACTTATACAAGGCATGAGCCTGTGGGCGTATGTGGCCAAATCATTCCTGTAAGTTGTTCTCCTGTACAGTTTTCAATTTTAAAAAGTTCTAATTCTATTTGATTTAGTGATGAATTCTTCACCAACATAAATGAATGCTTATATATTTGTCAAATGTGGAGTAAATGTAGAATTTGTTGAACCTGGTCTTTTTGTGACTGAACTTCTGGGATATGAATTAGGTAGTCCAAAAACCTATCTCTATCCTGGTATATCTCTTGAGACTGTTTCAACACTACAGCATCACAAATTTAAATTTTTTACTCTATGGGTTTTTTGTAAGTTGTATTATGTACTTTTTTGAAGAGCCATGTAGATGGCAAAGTATTCACCATTGCACATCTACTGCAGGATACCATTTTAGAGAAATGTAATATGTTGGTGTATGTGGTAGGGTCTACCACTCTTCTCCAACATTCTTCTCACAAGACTTCAATGATGGAGAATAGTGGAGAGATGAAGTGTTCAAATCCTGAAAGGTATTTTTTTAATTAAAATGGAAGAAATGATACCAGAGGCATTTGGAGTACTGTGTGGAATATATTGTACCTTTAGATAGGAGGCTCTGATACTACAAATTCCTCTTGGAGAAAGTAGTATTTTTATGTGGAATTGTAAAGATTTCCTCTTAAGCCAAGCAAACAGGAGGCTATTTAAATGATTTCGCTTTAATTAACATACTTTAAAAGACCTAATAAAAAGATGGTGAAGTGTCCTGAAGTTCTTATACCAAAAAATGGCAATGACTTATCTTTTGCTCCAATGAGATTAAAATATATTAATAACAATATATTTAATGCATTGCTTATTCATTCAAAAATCAATAAATTTATAAAAAGCTATATAACTTTGAATACTAATAATAGCTAATATGTGCCAGTGATGAATTTGTAACTATGTTAAGCACTTGGCCCATCTTGATTAATCCTCAGGACAACCTTCTGAGGTAGAGAGAACTATTTTGGTACTTACAGATGATGAAATCACACACTTCACACACAGAGAGCAAATAACCTGTATGAGTTCCCATGGCTGCTCAGTAATTGAGCTGAGATTTGAACCCACGCACTAAGTCTCTGGACCCTAAATATCTTTGTCTTTAACAAGGTATGTGTCCTAGAAAAAAATGCTACTAAATAATATTATTGGTTAAAAATTGCAATAAACGACCTTTTGGGGGAATAATCATACTTTTTAAACAAAACTAACTTAACAATATGCTTAATATTAAGCAAAACCATGCGGTGATTTTTTTTCTTGGTAGAAGAAGAACTTACATTAGTATCACTTGATTTAATTTGGGGGCTCTTTCCTACTCCCTTCCCATATCTGGTTTATTTAGAGCATTTTAGCATTTACTAATTGGTTTGAACAAAGAAGTTGAGTAGACTACACCAGCTGATTCCACAAAACTACTACTATTATTATTTATCATCTACAGGGTTAGTATAATGTAGAAGTTAGATTAACAAATGTGCTTTCCAACAATACAAAGAATCTATTGTTACATATTTCTTTCTAGTGGAATTTCCCGTTGGTCATGCTCATTTGGAAGATAGGGCCAGCCCTGAGCTGTGGAAACACAGTAGTTGTCAAACCAGCAGAGCAAACACCCCTCACTGCTCTCCACGTGGCATCTTTAATAAAAGAGGTAAGTCTTCTACATCAAAATATGCAAAAGAAATCAAGAATCTTCATTTACAATAGGAAGCCCTCATTTGGTGCTACTGTAAATGGCATTATTTATAAATGTCTCCTGTCCAGTGGTAGGCTGCATTTAGCATGGCTGCTGTCTAGGATTTCTGGCAGTCACCCCAAGTGAGTCTCTGCCCAAATGCAGACAGGAAGCCAGACACAAAACCTTAGTGTCAAACACCTTGTGATCACTTTTTTGTTTATTTTGTCTAACTCTTGTGTACACGAACTCGTACTGAAATTAATATAGCACTCTTTCAAATGTTAAAATGTTAAATTGGTTTGTACCTGTCACTAATGGCCTGGTAGTTTCTACAAATTTGTTTAAACTAATCTATATAAGGTTGAAGGCGTCTGTGCCAATATGATTGATATTATTGGGTCACATTATTTTCAAACACATTTACCCATGAATGGATATGTTTACATTCACTTTTCTGTTATACTTTCCTCTGTATTTATCTTCCTGTTCAAAAGTGGCAAAAGAGCACACAAAACATTTCCATCATCTAGATTGTGTTAATATACTTTTCCTTGCAAAAAATTCATTGTCTTTTTTTATTCTTTTTTTTTTTTTTTTTTGAGTTGGAGTCTCACTCTGTTGCCCAGACTGGAGTGCAGTGGCCGCTCCCGGCCACCGCAGCCTCGACCTGCTGGGCTCCGGCGATCCTTCCACCTCAGCCTTCCGAGTAGCTGGAATTACAGGCGCGCGCTACCACACCCAGCTGATTTTTTGATTTTATTGTAGAGATGAGCTCTCACCTGCCCAGGCGGGTCTCAAACCCACAGTCTCAGGCATTCCACTCACCTCAGCCTCCCAAAGGCATGGGATTACAGGCTGAGCCACCGAACCCGGCTCTTTTATTCATATCTTAACAAAATTTAAAAAACAAGTGTTAATCACTAGAAACTCACATTTAGGAAATATGAACCCATATATTTAAAATCTTCTTTATTTTAGGCAAAAGAGATGCCAAAATGAAACATTTTGATGCAAATCACATGAAATTTTAATGGGTGCAACTCATTTGCCACACCTGAATTCTTTAACTGAGGTTGAAACCAATCTGTGAAGTTTAATCATGAATGAGATGACCATATTTGCTTAACATTTTACTGGCTGAATAATGCCAGTGGGCATTTGTAACTCAGCTATTATATCCTGAGCAATCAGCAACAGCTAAAAACTAAAAATGTAAGATCTCCTCAGCTTCTTATTTTTGCTGATGGGAATAATAAACACATCGCTCTCCTTCTACACTAGTAATTTACCAAACACTTTTATATATACTGTTTTTTGCATTACTATTATGAAATTTGAGACAGTCATCATGGAGCAGTGATCCATACAGTATGTACTTACCCTGAGGAGAAATGGTTGTTCAATAATGCAACCCTTAAGGCTGTTTTTCTGTGAGCTAAGGAATGAAAAAAACAATAGTACATGAAACCATTTATGTGCATTTTTCTGGATAGAAAAACTTATAATGTTAGTGTAAAGAGGCAGCCTCATTCCCTTCCTCTCCTCTTTTTTGAATTAAATTCTTAGTTCTCTTGTAACTCTTTTGCTTTTCACCTTTCAGGCAGGGTTTCCTCCTGGAGTAGTGAATATTGTCCCTGGTTATGGGCCTACTGCAGGCGCGGCCATTTCTTCTCATATGGATATAGACAAAGTGGCCTTCACGGGATCAACAGAGGTAATAGCATTTGCTCAGGCCAGAAGTTGAGAATGTCTGCATCTACAGCCATCAGAAGCATGTTTTATGTAATTATTCTTGAGCTGACACTTTCTTAACACAAAAGTTTCTCTTAATGATTAGTTCCTTATTCTAGCCTTCAAATATGAGTATAGGACATAAGCAGATGTAGTTTGGATTAAATTAATACCTATTACAAACTCAAAAGGACTAAACTATTTTTAGCGTGCTCATCACCTTCTCTGATGAGAAGTCTGATGACTAAGACTTTGTCTTATAATGAGTAGGTTT
This sequence comes from Carlito syrichta, assembly GCF_000164805.1. Classification (NCBI taxonomy): domain Eukaryota; kingdom Metazoa; phylum Chordata; class Mammalia; order Primates; family Tarsiidae; genus Carlito; species Carlito syrichta. Next base: position 905,902 of record NW_007256597.1, on the reverse strand, counting down.
ACATTGAAAATATAAATTAGACCACAGTGATTTGTAAGAATGAGTGCAATTTTATCCCACAGATGATGAAAGTTAACTAGTAGAGTCTTATTCTGTCTCTTATTTGGAGTTCTCTCTTCCCTAGACATCCTGAAAGGGAGCCAGTTTCCCTCAGTGTTACTGTTGGCCTAGCCTAACTTTTCTGCCTCTCTGGCCGCAGCTTGCCCATCCAAAAAGTTAAAGAATAGGACCCTAACCATTGAGAAGAAGCAAAAGGGAGAGAGAGAGAAAGAGAGTAGCTTGGAAGGTGAACTCTGGGAAAAAGGATTCCCGTTTGAGATGATGTTTCTATCCTAACCAAAAGGAAGTGGTAAAATAATACTGTATCAGGTGAAAAAAAATTCTAGAATTACCCTCTATTCGATTATGTGACATTGTTGGATGTTCAATACAAAAAAAAAATAATGTATGCCTTTCATTGGTATACAATTTTAGGGGATGAAGAGTAAGCATTACCCTATCTTAGAAAGCTGCTGACACAGTAAACAACAAGGCAGGATGTGATAAGCTACTGAGATATGTACAACGTGCTTTCAGAGGGTTCACAGGAAGGAATAATGATGTCCAAATGATGTGCTAGAGCTTGCTTTTTGAGGATTGGTTAGTTTTTGACTCCCTGGAGATCAAGAAGCCAAAAGAATGCCCAGATCCAGATAGTAAGGTGAGGGTGATTTAATTGTTTTATAATCATAATTTCTCACTTCAATATAAAGAAACATTTACATCAAGAACAGAAATAGTGGGAAATCAAATTTTATTTTTCTTGATCTTTTTAAAGTGAGTTAAATAGATATATACTTTTTCTTTATTTTTCATAGACATAGAGAGTAGAAAAAGTTTGCATTCTTCAAATCCCTAATGGAGGTAGGCAAAAGCCAACCCCACATTTAGAATTTTACTGTAGACAAAACATATAGAAATATTTAAGACACAGTGACACATTTAAAAATAGTTAAATACCAGGTTGAAATCATAGCAGAAGAGGTAAAGGCAGAAAAGTAAAAAGTCCTCAGCCTGGAGCTCTAGACTTCCCCCGATAGGGAATCCATGTACCTTTCAAGGTCTAGTTCCTACGTCTGCCAGAGGCTTCTCTTCACTGATTCCATCTCCACCATCACTGCCTATTTGTGTTGGCTAATTTATAAGCATATAGCATGTGGGGGGGACTTTACTCACACACACACACACACACACACACACACACACACACACACACAAATCCCCCTAGGAAATATCTGTATTCAGATTCTGACTCTACCTCTCCTATCAGTGTGTCTTCAATAAGTTGTGTCCTTGCTAAATCTGAGTTTCTTCATTTGTAAAATGAAGACAATATTATCAACCTTATTGAATTTTACAGAATAACATTAAGTGAGCTAATGTGAAGTGATACACTTAGCACCCTACTGAGCACTCAATACATGGCATGATTATGTGTGTTTTACTCATTTCCATTTTCCCTTTTCTCTCCAACTCGTTAATGCTTACACTAGTTTAGAAGATATGAAGGAGGAGCTACATTTCCTCTCCCTGTATTTTTTCTGCATCTCTGCTGCTCTGCCCCATCGCTTTCTGATTATTCCACGTATCTTTTCATCCACTCATGCTTTTTGCTCATATGTAGCTGTAACCTACTCTAACATGGCTCCCACATATCCTCTCTCAGACTTTCTCCTTACTTCTGCAGACCCAGGAACATTCTGAATTCAAAAACACTTGTCTGTGTTTCCATTGTACTTCATAAATAATTTTCAGAGCTCATGCCCATATTGTGTGCCTCTCTCCCTTGCTGACTATCCTCAAAGACTCTCTTATGCATTGTTGTCTTCAGAAACCCCATACAGTAACTAATTAGAAATAAGTATTTAAAAATCAAGTGGAAATAACATGATTTCAAAAGCCACACAAAAATCCATCTTACTTCCAACTCCTGGAACTTAGTTCCATGTTCCTGGGAACTGTTTCCTGGGTTCTGTTTTAGCTTGAGGTTTGTTGCTTGGTAGATCCTAGGGAATTTGACAAATGCCATGAAAGACAAACAGCAGACTGCCTCTTTGTGGTCATTGTAACAACGACCCTCATTCTAATAATGCTTTTGGTAAGGTAAGAATTTTAGTGTTCCGTTCGATTAATATAAAACAGAATCCTACCCACACAGAGCAAGGCATAATAAGGACATTTTTATGAGCATTTGCTACTTTTGCCACACGTGGCAACGTCACATAACATGCTGTTTACACATAGTCCTAATAGTTCTTATTTTCTCTTCATTGCAGACCCCTTTAGGAGAAATGATGAACCTTTGCTTTTTTCCAAGGGAGGAAATAAAAGCATGGGACAAAATGGGTGTTTTCTTATTTTGGCTTTAGCTAGACTTTTGAGAAGACTCAAACAAGCCTGTTGTTTGCCATCTAATCTTGCATTAAGCAAAAGTGTTACCTTTCTTCCTCACTCATACTTCTAGCCATTCTTCATGTTAGTTCTTTTGACATCTGTAGCTTTTAGAAAAATATCTCTGATTTTATTACTTTCCCCAAGACAAAACTTATCTACTTTAATAGAGTTCTTCCAGTGAAACTACATTTTTTAAAAAAGAAGAAAGGTGTAAAAAGAGTTTGGGAAACTCAAAGAGAAAAATAAAAGAATGTTATCTAGAAAAACAGAAAATGTTTAATCGCCTTAAATGGAAATTCAGTTTTTGAAAGTGACCATAAGACGTGTGTTGTAAAAGTAAAATGGGATACAAGAGAAATTTCAGACAGTGTAAATCTACTTTTAGTTTATTTGTATTAATTCACTTTTAGGGGTTTGATTTAAAACCATAAAATCTTTATTTATTTATTTAATTTTTTTGAGTTGGAGTCTCACTCTGTCACCTAGACTGGAGTGCAGTGGCTGCTCTCTGTCACTGCAGCCTCAACTTGCTGGGCTCCGGTGATCCCTCCGCCTCAGCCTTCCAAGTAGCTAGAACTACAGGTGCGCGCTACCACGCCTGGCTAATTTTTTGATTTACTGTAGAGATGAGGTCTTGCCAAGTTGTCCAGGCGGGTCTCGAACCCGCGGGCTCAGGCAATCCACTCACCTCAGCCTCCCAAAGAGCTGGGATTACAGGCTGAGCCACCGAGCCCAGCCATAAAAATTTTAAATAAGATGAAAACATTAGCAGATTAATTAATCTGTAATTCACAGTAGCAGTTCAGTAACCACACAAAATGAAAATACACTCAGCAAGCATCTGCTTATCTCTTATTCAGCTGGGAGAGAAACTTTATTAAAATATGACATGTGGAATAGGAAAAGAAACCTAGAGAATGAAAGAAGCAAAAATAAAGTGAATTGCCTTTTAAAAAAAGTGAAGATCATTTTAGTGGATTAAGGCGTCAAGAAAAATCATATAAAAAGAAATAATTATAAAACAGGTCAAAATTTTAGAGATAAAAAACAAAAACAATTATTAAAAACATCTTGATGGAAAGTGATCCACAAAGAAAAAAAATGGAGGAGGGGGAACAATGTCTTTCTCTGAACAGAGTAAACCAGTATTAAATAAGAAGCCAGAGCAGTAGGATGCCAGCTAACTGAATAATTGCAGCACAGAGCACAGATTTAATTTCTTTCTTCTAACTCCACTCTTCAGAGGTGTGTGTGTTGGGAGGGAGAGGTGAGAGAGAGACTGTCAATCAACAGTTAAATGAGCTTGCTGTGATATAGATACTCCTAAGGTTCTCATGCAGTAAGATACAATTTCCTCCTGGTCTGGGATATGCAGCGATAGTGTCACTGCTACCAAGGAGGTAAAAATCTGTAGAGAAATTTGTTCCTATACAAATAATAAAATCTGAGGTAGACTCTGAAAGAGTCTTCATGAGGTTCTTTTGGAGGCCAGGAGAAGAAGTCGTCATGTCTGCCTAGTGTCATCAGTGAAAGATTGAAGGAGGAGCTAAGATATGAACTGGACCCCAAAGAAGGGCAGAACTCAGACACAGTCCAGTTTGGAACAGACATAAAATGAAGAGAAGAGAAATGAGATTCGGGAAGTAATTAATATGCCCATTTAGCTGGACGGATTTATCTGGATGTCAGTAGAGGCATGAACAATAGAATAGCTAGCTAAGTTGTGGTTGAGTCATATGCCTGATCCTCAGAGAGATAGAGTTCTGATTAAAATAAAAAATAACCTCCTGTCTAGCCATGCACATCAAGATCAGCTGTCATGTTCTATATCTCTGCTCTGTTACTGCTGAGCATTTTTCTGTTTCCTCTTATGTCTATATTTTTTGATGAAGGAACCTTCTATATCTAAAGGTGCCAAATCTTGAAAAGTGTCATTTAATGTTTCTCTCAAATGAAATTTAACTATGGCACAAACATCATACAAATGCTAAATAAACCTGTCTTTATGAAAGCAGATTAAACCTCCTCCTTTGTAATGCTCCATTTCAGGTTGGCAAAATGATCAAAGAAGCTGCCGGGAAAAGCAATCTGAAGAGGGTGACCCTGGAGCTTGGGGGAAAGAGTCCTTGTATTGTGTTTGCTGATGCAGACTGTGAGTAGAAGTCACTTTGTTAACTTTTGGTGTCTTCTAATGCCAAAAGTGAACTTAAATTTTACAAAAGAGTTTGCTCCTAATGTCAAAGTGTAACAAATTAATCAGAGTCCAGAATTACTTTAGAAAACCTTTAAAACTGTGCTAAAGTTTTAAACACATAGATAAATTTAACAAAGATATAATTTCTTCCTGGTTTGAACTAGATTGCTATTTCCTCAGCTGAACCCTAAATTATGTAAATGTTTTGCATTGAGGGACCATGCTGTATTGTTTTTGAAATCTATACCTGTAATTGTTAACATTGCATTAAGCATAATGAGATGCCCCAGTCAAGTTGGACTGAGACCAGCTGGGGAAACATTAGTTTCACATTTGCCATCTCCCTTCATTCTGGGTCATACACTCATTAAATGAAATAGCCTGAAGAAAAATGTACCTACGATTTAAATAATTTCTATTTTTTCCCCCAGCAAGGGTAGTTACGTTGCATACATATAAGTGTATGTATATATATTTTTTGCGTGTATGAGAAAGCAGGATGTGAGAGGATAGAAAAGCTCTCACAGTGGGAGGGGGCCCAAGGAGGTGGCCCATATACTAAATCTATAATTATGACGTGATTACACAACATAATATTCTATGTTCATTCTGACTATATTACCAAGTAGAATCCCAAAATGACTTCCTAAATAGAAGCTAATTAGCACAAACAAATTGTCAAACATTCCTCTAGCTCTTTCTTTCACAGCTACATTATCTGTTTACGGCTATAAACACAAAATAATTAATGGAATTAGCTTATGTTACTGTTGTTATCATAGTTGAAATTGTATAGAACATGCTACTTTATTAAACCTTCTATAAACATGACAAGATTCTTAATTTTACCAAGTCTGTCGGTAAACAACTTCTGTTACAACTTAAGCAGGTTTGACTAGTTCACAAAGTTCACAACAAAAAAAACACCAAATTGCTGTAATGTTGAATTAAATCTTCAGCATGTAGAAAATTAAAGTGCTAAGAAATCTTTATTCTTGTTTAGGTTCAATTACTAAAGCAAACTACTTCTTCCTTATGAGGCACATTTTACCACCTAAAGTAAATGAATAAGAAGAATCTATAGGCATATATGAAATAATATGGTACATGTTAGATTTTAAAAATGTCTTTACTAAAATAAAGGCATTCATTAGATGAGTGTTTCTGAGTATTCATGATTTTGTTGCTGCTTTTTAGTTATTTTGTTTTTTGATTTTTTTGGTCACAAAAATCACTTGTCCTGTTGATCAGGGTATTTAAGAATCTTTTGAAATTATTTAATGAATTAGACATTTCAGGTTTTCTTTGTTATCTAACTAAAACCTGGGGTCTGAAAGAAATATTTATAGTCCTCTAACTAATTGCAAATGAAGATATTTATAAAAATCATCTACAATGCGGTTTGATCTTTTTATCAAGTTTACACTCTTGGTAATATCCATGTTAAAGTTGTAATAATAAACACTATTTTTCATATTCTACTACTTGCTATTGTCTCCATGCTAAATAAAGGCTCAGAAAGATTAATTTGTCACCTGGCTGGTAAGAGGTAAAATCTATTGTGTCCACATCTGACTATACAACTCATAATTTTTCTTTATCACTGTACTACCTCTGAGGAATGTATGTATAACTATATATTCTTTAGAAAATGTATCTTCTTTAATATGAATGTCTTTTTTACAGTGGACAATGCCATTGAATTTGCACACCAAGGGTTATTCTACCACCAGGGCCAATGTTGTATAGCTGCATCCAGGCTTTTTGTGGAAGAATCAATTTATGATGAGTTTGTTCGAAGGAGTGTTGAACGGGCTAAGAAGTACGTTCTTGGAAATCCTCTGACCCCAGGAGTAAATCAAGGCCCTCAGGTAAGTTTACAATGGAAAGGATACCATTTTGAGTGGCCAAGAATAAAACATTTTCTTTAGGCCTCGATCTTACTGAGTAAGATTACTTTCCATCTACCCATCTTCCTAGGTTACAATACCTTGCCAGTTTGATGATAAAAAACAATCTAATTCCCAATGGTAACAAAATCATCCCATTTTGTGTTGCTCAGTGTTCATGCCTAGAAATAGTTTAAGAACTTGCTAAGAATAAATATGTGAGGAAAAATTTTTACATGCTATCATTCTCTTGCTTTTCTCAATCTGCACACCTCTTGATTTCTATATACAGTTCTCTGTCCACTTTGGAGTTCTTATATCTTTCTATAATTTCTTCCTCATAATCAATTCTTCATCTCAACTGTCATCCCACAGATATAGACAGTACAACCCTAATTCCTCTACAGAGTCTTCAGTTACTCTGACCCTCTAATGGAAGCACAAATGTCCTAAAAGGTCCTGAGTTTGGGGGTTTGTTGCAAATTTCTCATTTTAGTTGTTAAAGCCTAGTTATATTCTCCTAGGGCATTCAGTTTTCTTCATAGACAGAGACATTATCAATAAGAGTGTCTTTCTCTTTTATCCAAAGTTCACCATTCCCTCTTGCTTGTATAGTTCTCTGTTCATTGTCTGTTATTCAAGCTCTAGGACCTTTGGTTCTGAATTCCACCTGCCCTTTGGGGTCTTACTCCAGAGCTGTGATTCTTAACTGGGAGCACTTTTACATCCCTCCCTCAGGGGACATTTGGCAATATCTGGAGATATTCTAAGTTGTCACAACTTTGGGGACGAGGGTTGGTTCTACAAGTGTCTAGTGATTAGAGGCCAAATATGCTGCTAAACACCTTACAACATATAGGAAAGCTTCACAAGAAAGAATTATGTGGCCCAAAATGCCAGTAGGACTGCTGCTGAGAAATCCTTCTCTAGAATCTAAGCATTAGGCTTAGAGGCTTTATGATTTCATACTAAAGATTATACATTGTTTTATGCTGTTGATTTGAAACCAAACACTATTCTTGACTTATTCAATAATACAAAAATAAATTCCATTAACTAAAATTTGATGAGCAATGCTATCAGCTAAGCCCTGAGATAAGTACCTGGCAATGCTGAAAGGAACAAGGAGGACATGATCCCTAGCCTCATGAAGTTTATAGTCTAAGTAAAGGGACTGGCTTGGCTTTTCCTGCTTATCACAAGGTTTCCAAGTAGGGAAATCTTAAGACTTAGACAATACCAAATAAAAAAACCTAAAAGCTCTAAAATAAGGTAACTGGCAAATGAAATTATAATTTGTGTTATCTTGATCCCATTGTACTTTGTCTTTGACTTTAATGACTACATAAAATTAGTTGCCAATTTTTCTCATATTTAGTAACTTATCAAATGGATACCAAGAGATCAATTCAATTTTGGCTTGGTCACCCATTCCAAAAAAAGGATAAAAAAAGAATGAAATTCTAAGTTTTCCATTGTGATTATCTCTCTCTCTAAGCATCTATCAATATATCTATCTAAAAGTAAAGAGCTTTTCTCATTTGATTGATAGAAAGATGCCAAATAGATAGATGATAGATAGATAGATAGATAGATAGATAGATAGATAGATAGATAGATAGATAGATATCTGAAGAGGAAGGGAAGAAGAGAGGAGAAAATATCTAAGATATTTAATGCTGTACATTGGTTGAGCAATACTTTCCTCCATTTCCTCTGGTTCACAATTCAACCAGAGGTTCAAAAATTTAGCAGGAATACTTCGTTATTTTTAAGACAAGGGAGTTAAAATAGACTTCTAAAAATTCTTATTTATAGGATTCTAAAGTAAATAATCCTGTGATCTAGTTAACATAAGACTTTAATTTCTATAAATAAATAGATTGTTATCACAGGTTGCACTGAGTGAGAAGGGTAAGTAGGTATGTTGAAACTTTCAGCAACAAAGTCTAAATAATCTCTGAGACTCCTTTACCCTTAAAAATATTCATCTGTTTTTATGAGAAAGAGTTTATGGAAAAGGAACACTTATTCACTAAACTTTAGACCATTGCCTCATCCACTGGTAGTTAAATGAACTGAGGTTTTTTAAATACAGTTATAGAATCTTCCAATTCAAAGCAGTTATAAAAAAAATGAGCTTTTGAGTTTGGCTATTTTCTCATCTATAAAGTGGGAACATTAATATGAGCCTTGAGGAATCATTATGCAGAGAAATAAGGTAATCTGTATAATGCATCCATCAGAGTGCTTGGTGCACTGTGTATGTTCATGTATCTATTAAATAAATAAAATTATGGCCGGGCTCGGTGGCTCAGCCTGTAATCCTGCGCCTTTGGGAGGCTGAGGTGAGTGGATTGCCTGAGCCCGCATGTTCAAGACCCGCCTGGGCAGTGAGACCTCATCTCTACAATAAATCCAAAAATCAGCGGGGCGTGGTAGCGCATGCCTGTAATTCCAGCTACTTGGAAGGCTGAGGCGAAAGGATCACTGGAGCCCAGCAGGTCGAGGCTGCGGTGGCCGGGAGCAGCCACTTTACTCCAGTCTGGGCGACAGAGTGAGACTCCAACTCAAAAAATTAAAAATAAATAAATAAATAAATAAAAATTACATACTTCTATTATATGTATGATGACAATCATACAGAATAATGACTTACATATCTACTTCCATTGCTCTTGTTGATCTTTGGTTTACAAGTACTTTGTGGACATGTCAGTGTTTTGATTTTTTTTTCCAATTTGTCTTCTTCAACCCACCAAGCCTAAGGAACCAAAGATTGTACAAGCACATTAAGATGTCTAATTTGAGACTATTACAATATCATGACCTATTACATTTCATAGACTAGCCCATGAACCAATGGCCCATCAACATAGTAAAGAGCTCCAGTTACATTCTAGCATTACTGATCAGTGTCTGTGGTACAGAAAGAAGGCAGGATCATATATTATCAATCTGACACCTTCTGAAGAAGGTTTGTATTCATGGTGAATTAAAGTTGGCCAGACCAAATTGAATGTGTCCCTAAGTATGGCTGAAATTTTCAGTCGCTAATCCCAAGCTCTAGCACAGTGCTCTTCAGTCTTTCTCATTTTAATTGTTCAAGGATGCAGTGGGTCTTGGGTGGTGCCTGAGAAGCACATTTTGCTACCAGATAATGCCAGAGCTGCTGACCATAGGATATATTGTCAGTTGCAAGGCACTGAAATAGGAAGTCCTATAGTTTCAGAAGTTATTGACCATCTAGTTTTCCAACCAACAAATCCTTTCAGCCTCTTTCTCCAATGCAGGGATTGGATTGTTACCAGGTATCCATTCTGATCACAGACAAGGAAACATTATGACTTGGGAAATACATCTTGAAATAAAAACCAAAAAATCATAATGTTGAGGACATAGTCAGATCAGTATCTTGAAACAGGACAGAGAAGATTTACATGGAGGTACATGAATCCTTGACTATTTATTGAGAAACTAGGGTATCTTATCCATGTCAAATCTATCCAATATCACCCCTTAATCTGCTTGTATTCAATATGTAGTAATTTAAATATTTCTTCTTCTTAAGTCAATGCTGCAACTTCCTTAGTCTGCGGGAAACAAAGGAATTTTTTTTTTTTTTGAGTTAGAGTCTCACTCTGTCACCCAGACTGGAGTGCAATGGCCGCTCCCGGCCACCACAGCCTTACCTGCTGGGCTCTGGCGATCCTTCCACCTCAGCCTTCCAAGTAGCCGGAATTACAGGCATGCGCTACCATGCCCGGCTGATTTTTTGATTTATTGTAGAGATGAGGTCTCACTGCCCAGGCGGGTCTCAAACCCGTGGGCTCAGGCAATCCACTCACCTCAGCCTCCCAAAGGTGCGGGATTACAGGCTGAGCCACCGAGCCTGGCTACAAAGGAATTTTTTAAAAAATCATATTACATATTGTGTGCTAAAGACCAATGGGTAGCAACCAAATATTGTGAAAAATTTTAGAAAATAGTTTTTGGGTTGAAATAGTACTTAAACTAGTTAAATATGAGAGCTGTGTTTTATGTAGTTAAAAATAACTTTATGGAAGCGTTTCTAGGCCTTGGAAGATGAGGATGATATGTAGAGTCAGAGAAGAAGATAAAGGGCAACACTTTCTAAGTAGTGAGAAGTTAAACTGGCGAGAGCTCCCGCCTTCCATCTTTGCTCCTGTATCTCCTGTTTTGCCTTTAATCCTTAATCCCTGCCACCCTGAGAAATGTGGTCTTCACCAGTAATTTGGAATCCAAGAGTCATCCAGTCTACTTAGCCTCCTAAAGTAGGAATTGAGACAGTAGGTAGATCCCCAATCCAGTGCATGGAGGAGAGTTGTGTGCTTCTGAAGCAAGATGGTGATTAGGACAGGTCAGAAACTGGAACTAAATCTACTGACCACTCCAACAGAAAGACAAGTATTAACCTGGATGATGCCCAAACTACAGTCAGAATGGGATACCAAGGACCTGGGTCAGGCCAGAGGGAATGGTTTGGGAACGGGGAAACCCATACAGAAGCACAGGAGTCTTCTAAGAAAAGTCTAAAAAGCATCTGCTTTCCAATTGTCAAATCCAGATTAGACCCACTATCAAAGTTCTCTTTTTCTACTTTCTCTCCTTTTATTTCAGTAAGGACTAGAATTTCAAGGAAAATATGTTAGATTATTAGTAGGCATTTTCTCCAGAGTGAATAAATGGCAGTTGTGTAAAAGGTTTATATGTGTTTGCAGTGCTGGATGCTTTTCTTACATAACTCTTAAACAAATACCAAAGATAAATACCTATCTTCAAGGTTTCTTTTCTAAACAGTCACAAGAAGAAAATCTGTCCAATTGGCCAGGTGTGGTGGCTCATGCCTATAACCTCAACACTTTGGGAAGTCGAGGCAGGAAGATTGCTTGAGTTCAAGACTAGCCTAGGCAATATAGCAAGTAAAAAAATTAGCCAGGTATGGTGGCTCATGCCTGTAGTCACAGCTATTTGGGAGGCTGAGGTGGAAGGATCGCCTGAGCCCAGGAGGTTGAAGCTATAGTGAGCCATGATCGTTGATCATGCTACTGTACTACAGCTTGGGTAACGGAGTAAGACTCCAATTCAAAAACAAACAAACAAAAAACTACCTTAAAAAATGAATTTGAACTCTGATAACTGTTTTAATTCAATATTGTAATAGTAAGGTTCTAGCATTTTGAAACCCTCATTAACAGTCCTAGCAACGTGTTATCTTTACAATTGGCTATTTTTTTCTTTTTCATGTGACATTTTTGGAATAGATTGACAAGGAACAGCATGATAAAATACTTGAACTCATTGAGAGTGGGAAGAAAGAAGGAGCCAAACTGGAATGTGGTGGAGGCCCATGGGGGAATAAAGGCTACTTTATTCAGCCCACGGTGTTCTCTAATGTTAGAGATGAGATGCGCATCGCCAAAGAGGAGGTAAATGGTTTCATTCTGTTCTGTTCCATTGGCTGCCACTTTGTGTATACAAAGTAACCCTTTAAAATTCTCAACTTTTTGAACATCTTTCTCTGTAAATGTTACTGTTTAGTTCTGTTATTGATAAAGCTTTGAGTTATTTGTCATCAAGACTAAAAATAGTACAAATCCACTGGGTCAGACCAAAAATGTCCAACCAACCCCAAATCAAGATGCTTAATAATTTTTAGGGGCTTCCCGCACAGTTTTAAAGTAATGAAAAAGAATCTTGTCGTTTGCGACAACATGGATGGACCTGGAGGACGTTATGCCAAGTGAGATATGCCAGGCACAGAAAGATAAATGTCACATGATTTCACTTACGTGTAGAATCTAAACAAGTTTAACTCGTAGAAACAGGATTGCAATGGTGGTTACCAGATGCTTGGAGGGTGGAAGGTGAGGGTTGGGGGATGTTGGTCAAAGGATTTAAAATTTCAATTAGAAAGGAGGAATACATTCAAGGGTTGTATTGTAATTATGGTGACTATAGTTAATAAAAGCGTATTATGTACTTGAAAATAGTTGAGAATAGATTTTGTGTTCTTACCACAAAACAGTAAGTATTTATGTTTTACCTGCTGGTTCTTATTTGCCCTGTGGCCTTTTCCCATAAAACAGTCATCCATGTATTTGAAAATAGCATTCACCCCCTGTATCACTCCCTACCCTTCATGGCCCTGTGCTCTTGGCCCTATATCTTTCAGTTCTTAGATTTCCTAACTTTGTATATTTTGTGTGGGTGGGTATATGTGTGTGCCACCACGTATATAACTACAATATAAAAAATGAGGAAGAAAGATTAGAGCTATTGTTCTTGCATATTTTTATGAATACCAAATAGAAAGGACCGGGGGGGAAAGAAACTTCAGTCAAGGAAACATTTCTTGTTTCCTATAATATACATAGGAGACCAGCTGACTTGCTCCTTCAAAGTCGAAGCCCGGAGCCATGTTCTGTGTTCAATTAAAATTCTGTAAAATATGAACACAGTTATGGCAGTAGCTGCTATATATCTGGTTTCTAGCTTACAATATCATGATTAGATTTACAGCCCTAGGATTTACCATAAGCCTCTACTGAATGGTAGCCCCCACCCTTCTAACACTGGAATTAGCGGGGAACTCTAGAAGACCATTTATCGTTTCTGGTTACTGCCTCCTCTCATTCTTGTTGCCCTGAAAACACTCAGAGGAGTCCTCTCTTTAATTTAATTTTTAAAAAATATTTTGTTGAAATATAATACAGGAGCTGAATTCTTAAGAGAAAATTCTGTTGTTTTTCTCCTAACCAGGATTGAGATACAGGATGAATTGAGATTGGTCTGCACTAACTAGAGGGTCTAGAGAAAGTGAAAGAGTGGTCTAGGCTAACATAAGCAAATTGTGATTTTATGTTCCTGTCCTGAAACTATAGCCATCTCCAATGAACTCATACTTTGGTTCTTACAAGGTGGTTCTGAGTTTAAGCTCTTACAGTGATGAATCATTCAGTTTAGTATATGTACATTGTATAAGATTTGGCTACAGAGTAGAATCTGATCAAAAATTCATGTTGTTTTACCTAACATGGCTAATTATGAAAAGGTCTTAGTACAGTAGAATAGTTAATATTTCACACAATGGCATACTGGTATTTACAACATAATTGTTATTATCAATCCAGTAGATCTAGCAGGCTTTGCTTTCTGACACTTGCTGTTATATGTAGTAACTTGGAAGATGAGGAAAACTAGAGAGAGAATTTAAAATGTTCCAAAACGAAAAATAGATTCTGAAGTTAATGAATTGATGCCTAATCATATTTTTGGAAGCTTAATTCCAACATTTAGAAGATTAACATCGCTTAATTATTTGTATTCCATTTTGCACGTGACCATTACCTCTTCTCACCTATCATTTCTGAGCTGTCTGTTTGAATTCTTATACATAGGTTTAAGCTAAGAAGTAAAATCTTAATCAATTTAGGATAGTTTATGGGGGAAACCTCTACAGTATCACTTAAAATATTTACTTTTAACCTATTATTTTGATTTATTTTAATCACTTCTTATGGTTTAGATATTTGGACCAGTGCAGCAAATCATGAAGTTTAAATCTTTGGATGATGTGATCAAGAGAGCAAACAATACTCTCTATGGCTTATCAGCAGGAATCTTTACCAAAGACCTTGACAAAGCCATAACGGTCTCCTCTGCCCTGCAAGCGGGGACAGTGTGGTAAGTCAAACCTAAGTCATATAGTATTTTCATTAGCAAGTTACCTTGAACCTTTTCAGACTTGGATTTTTCATTTGGAATGATGTGACCTGCAGTTGCTTCCTTGGAAAATGAAAAACTACTGTATTGGAAGAAATTTAGAAGGGTAATTTCTTTAACTCTATCCAGCCTCCTGAAATTGCTTACCCAAAATATTGTATTGCTGTTTGGCTAATACAATATAAGCATTGCTAAATAATTTCTAGGTCCTTGTCACTATGCTATATATGAAAGATATAGAAAAAAGTTCTGGTTAATCAAGTTTAATTAAATAATAAGAATATTTGGTAATCTTATACATGCAAACATTTAATTCTTTATTTTTTTTTTTTTTATTTTTTGAGTTAGAGTCTTACTTTGTCACCCAGACTGGAGTGCAGTGGCTGCTCCTGGCCACCGCAGCCTCGACCTGCTGGGCTCCGGCGATCCTTTCGCCTCAGCCTTCCGAGTCGCTGGGATTACAGGCGCGCGCTTCTTATATCCACTTCTTACTCTGGGGTCATTAGAAATGACTGAAGTTATTCGTTTAAAAGAACATACTGAATTTTGAAGAGCATATTTCTCTTATTTTTTGACCTAGTTTGTCTCTTACTTTTATACTTTAACTTAGAGGCTATAAATGCTAAATCTGTGCTGCTCAAACAATTACATTCCACGTCCAGCCCCTAGTCTCTAAACTGTTTTCTTGATCATTTTTATCCCATCAAACCTCACTTTGTTCCCTCAGTCCTGGCAACAGCCCAAGATTGTGTTACTTCCCAATGCTAAGTCACACCTACTCCAGTTTAAAAAAAAAAAAAAGACAATGAAAAATATTTATCTTTGAGATAATCTTTACCTTTCTTGATCTCTCTAGAATCTTTTTTTCTAGCCAAAGGGAGAGTCATTATTTAGTTAATATTTACTCTATGCTAGGCACTGCACTGTATTATTTACATTCATTATCTCATTTTACCACACAGCAATTGTTTCATTGTTATCTCACATTTATTGATGAAAAAAACCAAAGGTTGCCAAGGGGTTTTTTTCTTTCTTTCTTTCTTTCTTTTTTTTTTTTTTTTTTGCCTTCATCATTTCTTCCAGGATGTTGAGGTTAAATAATTTATCACGATCACACAGTAATACAGAGCTGAGATCAGACCTATTTCAAATTCTAAAGCAGTGGGTCTTAACACTGACTGATTATTAGAATTATCTAGTGGGGGGGCCTCAAAAATATATAAACTGATTTGAGGCAAGGGAGGGTAGACAGCAACATGCCAATTATGTCGATGCTGTAGTTTGAATGTCCACTCCAAAACTTATGTTGAAATTTAACTGCCATTGTAACAGTGTTAAGAAGTGGGACCTAATGGGAGGTGTTTAGGTCATGGGGTTGAATTAATGGCAGTATCATGGGAGCAAGTTTGTTATCACAAGAGAGGGTTGTTATAAAAGCCCGTCTGGTCCCTTGTGCTTTGCTCTCTAGCACTCACTCTTTTGTTCTCTAACCTTTCCGTCATGGACTGATGCAGCATGAAGCCCCTTCCCAGATACCAGCACCATGTTCTTGGACTTCCCAGTCTCCAGAACCATAGGCCACATAAACTTCTATTATTTATAAATTACCCAGTATATGATATTTTGTTATAACAACAGAAACAGACTATAATGAAAAGTCTCTGTAATCAATCAATCTCTGTAATTGAGTCTGGGCATAGATCTTTCACGTAAAGAGTATTTTTTTAAAGCTCCCATGTAATTCTAATGTGCAGCCAGCATTAAAGACCACTGCTTAAAAGTCTGGTTCTTTCTGAAGTGGGATGTTTACAGTCAGAACTTCTTAAATAAAATTGATCAAGTTCTTCCTAAATAATCAGTATGACTAGTAATTAATGGGAATCTTCCTATGATAAAGAAAATATGATAAAATTCAACATTATTATGGCATGTGTGTATATTTACTAAAGACTTAGTATGTACCAAGTACTATAACAAGTACATTCTACACCTCATTTTACATTCATCTTAAAATTAATTAAATGTTATTACCTCTACCTAAATTAAATGTTATTACCTCTACTTTACACGTGAAAAATACACATGAGGATAGATAATATTTTTAACTCACAGTTTTCTGAGTGAAAACTTCTCAATTCTCCATTAATGTATACTAATATAGTCTTATTTTCAGTTTAGTGTCAAAAGAGCAAACTTTTTTCCTACACTTTTAAACAAAGACAAGTTTTTATTTGGATTAACAGAATGTTGCATGCCTGCTTGATAAAGAAGCTCGTTATGATATGATTCTACTGAGTGTCTTGAGAATCCCCAGAGAGGAATTTCTATACAATAAAAGCAGAGGAAACCATCATATTCCTATATAGCTCAGAGCACAATCATGTTCTAGTACTGTCCAAGACCCAATGGCTGCTTGGTGTTTTCAGGAAAACTGTTGAATTCCAGAGTTGCTGGGATTTTATTCATAATTTTAAAGTGGGTATCTGATTTCACAACTTAAAGAGCAATTAAAGCTGAGATAAGTTGCCTTTTTTTTTAAAGTGTAAATTTATTGAAGGAACTATTTTCCAGGATAAAAGACATGGATAAGAACTCTGTGGTAGTAAGAATGTGGAATTTTGGGAATTGAAATAGTGCTTTAAATGAGAAGACATCTGAATGTTATCTTAGGATCAAAATAATAGCCAACCTCTTCCAAGTATAATACAATTTATCTGGAAGCCACACTGTTGTCCACCAATTATAATAGCACAAAGGGAGGAAAAAGTATTTTTTTTTTTTTTTTTTGAGTTGGAGTCTCACTCTGTTGCCCAGACTGGAGTGCAGTGGCCAGGAGCGGACCTGCTGGACTCCGGTGATCCTTCCACCTCAGCCTTCCAAGTAGCTGGAACTACAGGCGCGTACTACCATGCTGGGCTAATTTTTCTGATTTATTGTAGAGATGAGGTCTCACCAAGTTGCCCAAGCGGGTCTCGAACCCACGGGCTCAGGCAATTCACTCACCTCAGCCTTCCAAGGCACGGGATTACAGGCTGAGCCACCGAGCCCGGCTGGAAAAACTGTTTTTTTAAATTGTTTTCTCCTTTAAAAAATACTTTTTTCCTCTTGTTTGTAATGAGAATCTTGCAGGTTATTAGATTTTGCTGTTAACTTTGGCCACCAGGAAATTTAAAACTAAACAAATTGGTTATGGTCTGCATAACTGCATTCTAAATTCCCTCCCTCCCCGTTTTGATCTTCTATTGTAATTTTCTCTTGAATATAATTAGTCAAGTTTTTGTAGTTATATTTGTTAATATAATCATCTTTAAACCATTTATGAAATATGACAGAATAAACAAATTAATAATTAAATTCAACTTCTGCCAAAGCCTCTGTTTAAGTAATTTATTGAACCAATTAATGGGAAAAAAATGAAGTCAGTAACATGATACAGATTGCAGTTGCAAAAAAAAATTGTTTCTGGTCTATTAAGTATACAAACAGATTCAGGAGAATTACAGTTTATTGTATAACAGGCAGTAGGAAACCTTCACCCAATAAATCCCAGTCTCCAGCAAGTCATATCCTTCCTCCTATGCATAAGGACTATTTTGTTTAATTCAAACTATTACTTCTCAGGGACATGATGTACTGCCAAAATGACTGTCACATACATAGTTACACCATTCTATTTGTTTCTAGGTAATATGTATCCCTGAATTTCTGCATTCCAACTTATAGTGCTACTTTTTTTTTATCTCAATGAGTATACTATATTGAAATTAACAGAATTCTTAAGGAGCTTTCCAAATTTCTAAAATTGCCAAATTAACTTCCTAGGTTAAGGACTGTCTATAATGCACTTCTTTTTCTTTATTTTCAGGGTAAATTGCTATAGCGTAGTATCTGCCCAGTGCCCCTTTGGTGGATTCAAGATGTCTGGGAATGGCCGAGAACTGTAAGAATCACTTTCTATTAAGATAAATATTTTATCTTGCTGAAAATGGTTTTCACTTCCAGGGAATTAACTCCTAATTTTCTCCTTAAATACACCTTAAATACTCTGTTCTTTCTGGAGATTCATAACACCAAATATCTTTGAAATGTTGGATGTGTCCCATAAATGCAGAAGGGTGATGGTAGATGGGAAATATAATTTATTAAGTTCCTACTATAAATAAGGGACTATATTAAACCCTTTACATTGATGATTGAAATATTGCTTACTTTTAGAACTGTTTGCTATCATATATGAATATAAGCCATTTGGGAAATATTTCCAGAAAGGAGGTGGAAACTATAAATTGATGATTCTAAGAAAGGTGCAAATATAAATACACTCTAGTTATTTGAGTTTGCCTCTTAATTAAATAAATTGGGTGTTTTTTTCTTAAAGAAATTTAGAATAAGATAAATGATTCTCTTTTGTTAAAATACTATGATATAAACTGTAAAATTTTGAATTAACTGAATGAGTTATTTTTAGTACTAAAATTTAAACCTAAAAGAAAATTTGACTAAGAAAAACATGTTTTATAGTAGAACTAGATCGAGAATATGTATATACAAATGCACTTATGAGTTTCAGTTTCTTTTGAAACCAGGATATACAGGCTTTTTTTTTTTTTTTTTTTTGTGAGTTGGAGTCTCACTCTGTCGCCCAGACTGGAGTGCAGTGGCCGCTCCCGGCCACCGCAGCCTCGACCTGCTAGGCTCTGGCGATCCTTCCGCCTCAGCCTTCCGAGTAGCCGGAATTACAGGCATGCGCTACCACGCCCGGCTGATTTTTTGATTTATTGTAGAGATGAGGTCTCGCTGCCCAGGCGGGTCTCGAACCCGCGGGCTCAGGCAATCCACTCACCTCAGCCTCCCAAAGGCGCAGAATTACAGGCTGAGCCACCGAGCCCAGCCTACAGACTTTTTTTAAATGTGCACATACATATGTCAACACAGAAAGTAGTGGTAATATATTTGGTTAATTTTGTTCAAGCAATTTTAACAATTTTATCTATTTAAAATTTTTTGCATTTATCAATAAATTTTAAAATGTATTAAGAAAAAGAAATCATATACAAACTTTATAGAAGCAATAGTAAAGCTGCTCATTTGGTAAAAGGCAAGTAAAAATGAGTCTCTGTTTCTAAAGGTCATTAATGCACTAGCTAGGCATGTATTTTGTCATTTGCCTTAACCAATAAGCAAATTTACACTGAAATGAATACCTTTGGGGAGCCACTGAAATGGAGGAATGATAAAATGATCTGTCTACTGTCTCAATATATATTCATTAAGGTCCTAGGAACCCCAGGGACATGACCCTATGTTCCATCCTCTATATACTTGGTGGCAAGAAGAATATGTAAAAAGATATGCAAAATAAACTACACACACTATGAAATAAGCAGTAATAGCCTGGGACTCCATACCTCAAGGAGGTAAAGAAACAGTTAATGTGCAGAGCAAAGGACAGAAAATCTGGACACCACCAGAGTATGACAATTAGAATCTCATAAAGTAGAAACTCAACAAATGGTCCCTGCTTTCTTTAGTTTCTTTTTATAATATCTATTACTGAAGAATCCCTTGCTAAAATTAATCACTTTGTACAAAAAGCTGTAACAAGGTTAGATTACTCTGAAGGGCGGTGAATTCATTGCTGGCCCAGGTATCTATAACACATTTCCCTGGGAACGTTGAAGATAAAATAATCAAAATGGATAACCTAATTAAAGTAGACCAAACATGCCAATTTTGTCAAATATAATTCAGTCAGACTTTAAAACATACAGAAACCAAATAGGAAAACAGAAATCAACCATCAGTAATTTCCTAAAAATCTGAAACAGGGGTATAGATAATTTCCTTTCAAATACAAAGGAAAAAATTATGCTGTGTTGTTTTTACCTCAAAAATTTCAGCTTATGTGATCATTCCACTGTACTCCAGCCTGGGTGACAGTAAGACTCTGACTCTAAATAAATAAATAATGCACCAAGGTGAGTTTCTTTCTTACCTCACCCTGGTCCCAGGTCTGCCATACTCAAGAGTTAAGCCATGACTTTTTCCGATTCTCTCACCCCAGACACCTCCTTTTCACATAGACCTAAAGGCAGCCATGAAACACAGCCCCAGCTACTTACATGCAAACAATTCTGCACATGACTTCCATGTAAGATGTTGCTTTGGTTGTTGGTTTCTGATATGAAGCCAATGAGTGAAGAAGTTGGTTACCTCCCATCCTCTCACTGTGGCTTGCCTATGACCAGTAGGCATCCAAAAGAAAAAGAAAAAAAAAATCCAGATCAGAATTGTCTGCCTGAAACCAAATAAGTCATTTGCTACAAGATGTTTCAAGAGAATTACTCAAGTGATAACCTCAAATGATCCCCGAGAGTTAAATTGCAGTTTTTTCTCAAATGTAGAAAGACTGGATTGATCACTTTAGCATAAAGTCCTCAAAGACCCCAAAATGGTACTGTGCAGCTCCCAGAGTATTTGAAGATATTTTTATATTTATCAATAAGTTTGAAAATATATAAAGAAAAAAGAGAAATCATATACAACCCTTATAGAATCAAACATTGATACAGAGTGTGCAAACCTTAATTTTGCACTCTGATCCTCATGTTGGCACTGGAATCAGTTAAATGACAGCCATGCCTCCCTTTGTGTAATTCCACTCATTTTCACTTATGTTAACATAGGTCCCTTGAGACTTGGTTAGTATGCCATTTTAAGCTTAATTGGCTCTCGGCACCTCACAAGATTTTTTTTTTCCCCATAATACAACCTCCTCTATCCCCTACTATTTGCTCATATAAGCAAGAAAGTATTATAAACTACTAAGGATTTATAGAGAGAACTCAAATGAATTTTTTCTTTCTTTTTTGTTTTTGTTTTTTTGCTTGACGCCATGTCAGTTCAACATATATTTTCTCTGTGCCAGTCTCAGTTCTGGGTACCAAGGGAAAACCAGATGTAACTTGTTAATAGTACCTTTCTTTCTTAGAGTGTGAACCTTGAATGAGAAGCAAGGTATCACCTGTACGCTTGCTAAAATGCAGTCTCGGGCTTGACTCCAAACCTACTAAAGCAGAATCAGTATCTGAATAAGGTTCCAAGGTGATTTGTACATTGAAGATTTTAGAAGTGCAGAACTAGTAACTCACAGACTTAGTAAGCTAAAGAGAAATGCAAACAGCTGTTTCTGTGTTATGTCATAGAAACTGTTTAGGCATAGGAATCCTAAGAAACAGGATGTGTTCCAGCCTGATTATGATAATAATCATGCTTATTACTCTCTTGAATTTCAAGTGCCTATGTGACCCAAAATACAATAGAAAGTCTATTGGTAAAAATCATGGTTGTTTTATTTAATTCTTGAGATAAAATACTTATTAAAATATTATCTTTTAATGGGTTTCAGACAACTGAGGCTAAACCCTTTAATTACTTTGAAGAACATGCTCACTGAAGCTTTTAAAAGGTATTTTCAGAAGCTTAATTGCCCAAGAAAATAATCAGTGTAAGAGTATTAGGTTACTCAGGAGAAAATGATGTCTTCTGCATACCTGTCTACCTCATAAGAAGGGAGGGACAGAAAAGGATCAAGATCTTATTCTTCTGTAAGCCTACATGTGCATGAGTGTTATGATTTTAAGAGTACTGTTATATACATGTAAGTTGATCCTCACATCAAAGCAGTACAGAGAATAACTGAGCCCAATCCTTCAAGTTACCTCTTCAACAAAGAACAAATCACAGTCAGTTTCTAAAACTGATAATCGGTCTCCATAAGCCTGATAACAAGATATCAGGGCCAAACTGATTGATTTGGTTTAAGTCCTGGTCATTTGGGTTGAACCTAAGAATTATATGAGCAAATGGTAGGAGGCTGTATAAAGGGGGGGAAAAACGTATAAATGGGAAAAAAACAACTACAAAAAGTCCAAGATCCTGAATATAGGCCAGTCTGTTGTTCTTCTCTTAAAAAGAAAACAATTTTTTTAGAAATAATTTTAACAATAAAGGTCAGGTTTTTGTTTTGCCAATAATCAAAAGATACTGTTAAAACCATAGTTGCAAAATCTTTTGTTTCAAACCGTATTGTCATACCTTAGAATGAAAATAGAAGTATGGTCATTTTTCACATTCTGTGACAGTTGTACATGGTAAATACAAACTCTCAACAGTTTACAATCTCTGTACTACTTTCGAGTGAATATATATTACTACTTCTCCTCTATTTATTTAAATCTAAACATGATATAACAAAATTCTTCTTGGGCTGAATTGTTTTTTAAGTAGAATAATGTCAAAAATGAACAAATTTTGTGAAAATCAACTGAGAACACGTGATTATTTAAAATGAAAGAAAGTCAGGTACAGTGGTTCACACCTGTAATCCCAGCACTTTGGGAACCCAAGGTGGGTTGAAGCCAGGAACCGGAGACCAGTCTAGGCAACTAGCAAGAGCCTGTTTCTCTAAAAAAAAAAAAAAAAAAAAAAAAAGAAAGAAAGAAAAAGAAAAAAAATGCTTTAAATTTTCCCTACAAGGAGACTTATGTAAGACTGGACATCTAATGTTTGAGTGGCTACTATAAGAAAGCCTCTGTACACACAAATTGTGCTCCCTTCTCTCTAGCCAGAAAAGCAAGAACAAACTTGTACCAGTCATGCATGGGCTATGTAGTACATTTTCAGTGCTGTGCTAAATAGTGTCTGTGGGTATTTTTTCCCTCTTTCTAGGGGAGAATATGGTCTCCATGAATACACAGAGGTCAAGACAGTCACAATGAAAATCTCTCAGAAGAACTCATAAAGAAACTATAAAAGTGGAAAGAAGCTCTTCAATGGCTAAGCATCTCCTACAGTCACTAATATAGTGGATTTTAAATACAAAGTTGTTCTTTTTCTTGATTTTTTTAAACATAAGCTAATCATACTAGTATTAATACCACCCATAGAAAATGTGACATGTAGCTTATTCTGAAAGAATCATTTGCCTTCTAATATGTGACCCCAAATCCTATCCTAAATAAAAAGGATGGATTTGGATGCAAGATCTATCTAATGTTGTCATAGTCATGTGATTTTCTTTGTAGCTACTTGTCCAGGATAATCATTTTGTAGAAGAGGACCAGTTGTCATTTAGCTTTTTTCTTTAATGGCTTCTTGAAGTATATAACATACATGTTAACTGCAGAGTAAGGTGCTCTGTTCCCAGTCGTTATGAAGTCCTTGGAGTGTTTTGAAATATTTCCTAAAATGTCATGTCTGCTTGTCAAATGAAGTAATGTCTGCAATACTTAGCTGTAAACTGAATATAAAGCTTAATAAAAACAACCTTGCATGATTCCTTGGAAGTTTGAGCTTTCTTAAGTAGAAGTTTTGTTGATGCTGATTTCCTCTCCTTGTCACTCAAAAACAGTGTTAACTTGAGCAAAAAGATACAACAGGGCATGGTAGTTCATGCCTGTAATCCCAACACTTTAAGAGGCCTAGGTAGGAGGATTGCTTGAGATCAGGAGTTCAAGACCAGCCTGGGCAAAATACCAAGACATGGTCTCTACAAAAAAAACCAAGCCGGGCTCGGTGGCTCAGCCTTTAATCCCGCGCTTTGGGAGGCTGAGGTGAGTGGATTGCCTGAGCCCGCAGGTTCGAGACCCGCCTGGGCAACTTGGCGAGACCTCATCTCTACAATAAAATCAAAAAATCAGCTGGGCATGGTAGCATGTGCCTGTAATTTCAGCTACTTGGAAGACTGAGGTGGAAGGATCGCCGGAACCCAGCAGGTCGAGGCTGCAGTGGCCGGGAGCGATCACTGCACTCCAGTCTGGGCGACAGAGTGAGACTCCAACTAAAAAAATGAAAAATAAAAAACCAAATTAGCCAGACATGGTGGTCCATACCAGTAGTCCCAGCTACCCGGGAGGCTAAGGCAGGAGGATCACTTGAGCTCAGGAGTTCGAGGTTGTTGTGAGCCATGATCTCACCATTGCACTCCAACCTAAGCAACAGGAGGAGATTCCATCTTTTAAAAAGAAGATACATTTGAAAATAAACCTAACCTACCCATTCTCTAATAGGTAAAGAAACATGTTTTATTTTGCAGAGGAATTCTTAAAATCAACAGCGCACATTTGAGATAGATGGCATCAGTCCTTCAGTAAACATTGAGTTCCTGCAAAGTTCTGGGCGCTATGTTAAGCATCATAGAAAACAGGTGAATAGTAAATGGTTCATGATCTCAAGATGCTTTAATTTAGTGGAGAACAAAAACATAATCGCTACCCTCCCAAAAGGGAAGAGGCACTAAAATAGAAACGAGGATTCTAAAAATCTTAAGAGTGTAGCAATGTGCCAAAGGGGTAGTGATGAAGTCTAACTGAGGGCATGGTTAATGACCTTGTGGAGGAAGTTTGACTGGTTATGAACCTCAATGATGAGCATATTTGTAGTGGATAAAAGGAAAAGAGTTTCTACAACATCTCTCAGAACACAGCTCACTGAAAAAAAATTTGGAGAAAGTCTATATAACACACACTCACCTCTTGTAGTTTCAGATTGTACATGGGCAGCATATTCTAAATCCTGAGAAGTCCTGCAGCCTGTTAAGCTTTGGTTTTAATGCAGTTTTTCTCCTCCAAATTTATTTTAGCAGAGACCTTGCCTTTCCCTCACCCTATTTTAACACCAGTTGACATTAAGAAACTCATGTTGGGAGATGCTGCTCCATGCAACGAGGGAGAACTTAGTGTTCCAAGAAGAGATCCAGAAATCAATAGGGAACAACTGAAAAAAAAAGTCCTCTGTATAAAACTAACTGCACCACGCTTGCACATTTATGCCCTCCTTATAAAGAGTTGCTGTTTGTGTTCTCATTCTTCTCCTGTATGTGCCCATTTAGGAAGAGACTTAGGCCCAAGTAAAATCCACTAGTGAATATTTGTTTAAAACGGCACATATTCTAAAATGTTCTTAGTTCATCAACTTAAAATAACTTTTTTTCAAATTCAGATTTTATATGTTTGTCATTTACATTAACAGATATTTTAGTGACACTTATTAGGCCACAGTCAAGTGTAACAAGGCAAGAAATAATTTCAACTCCAATTTCAAGAGTTTCTCAGATTTATGTGAACCCATGAGATATGCAATTTGGATTGCCTTGTAAGATTTAGGACATAATTTTGAAAACTGTAGGAATCAAAGTTTGGGGGAATACTGAAAGGTCTTTGGAAAATGAGAAAGAAAAATATCCAACACAGAGAAGGGTTGTGTTTTCCGAAGACCAGACAGTGTCTACATTTTAAAAGGTATGTTTAAAACTATGTGTAAATAAATTAATAGGCAGCTAAGTTAATATTGTAATGGCATCTGACCAGAACCTTTTTTTAATGTGTAACAAAGAAGTCTGAGCACAGAACAAGACAAAAGCCAGAAGCAAGTTTAAATATTTGAAAATTAAATCTTCATTGTATAAATAAGACATTACAGGATTAAACAGAAAATATCTGTTTTATATTGGCTCGTCCCAAACCTCTAGACATTATTTGTATTACATTATTTGTATAAGCTATACTGGTAATAATTCTTAAGACCTTGAAAAGTTAAAGAGTATCTTATTAGCCCATGTACTACAAAAAAGAAAAAAAAATTTTATCATGAAGAATTCAGTTTTGCTGTCATAAATATGATCTCATTGTCCTCAATGTCCATGTGGCGAAAAGTATTTTCATCTCCAGGAATCCCAAACTAAGTGAAAGAAGTTGAAATTCACTGTTCAGACAGAGACAATGTCAGGTATCAGATATGCATTCTCAGATGTCCGATCTAATGTGGTTTGTTTCTTCTTTATTTTTTTCAGGATACTTCTGGCTTTATTTTAAAATAAGCCAAGAAGAAATGGGGGGAAATTTTTTTTTTTCATGAATTCTTGTGACCAGTTCAAAGACAACTCACAATAGAGATTTTTAGCCATTTCTTTACATAATTCAGAACAGAATGATGAACTCAGAAAAACTTTTCCCTTGGTACTGCATGTTATTTTTTTGTGCCCAATTTTACTTGACCCTGTAGAAATGCAATTGTACACTGTGCCATCAACTAAGTATGTTCCGGTGGCTTTCTCAGAGTATGCTGAATAATCAGGTCATATTTTCACATGAAACACAAGTTCATCATTAGAATTTCATTTGCTGATTTATCCTGGAATGTTTTTAATGTTTTCTGGAGCTGTGTTTAAACTTTACCATTCTGATGGTGAAAAAAAAATAGGAAAAAGAATTAGAGATAATAACTAAATTCTCTGGATATCAAAATTCAGTGACTGCCAGGAGGGTGTGAAAGCTTTCTGGAGCAGCACATGAGGATTGTGGCATACTGAAAGATAATATCCAAGTCAAGAACCGAATGAGAGAGAACAGCTTATCGCTCTGACATTCTGTAGAAGACTAGAGATGATGTCTGTCTGAGGAAAAGATAAAATTCTCTGTGAGGACTCGAAATAAATTTAAATCATGTATCTTAATTGTCCTTTCGATTATCTGTGATGGGTTTATCACAGAGAAAAAAAATACATTCACAAACATCTAGGATAATTCTCAATTCCCTAGAAAGTCAACTTTATTGGCCTATTATAAAATATCTAGGCCAAAGGTATAGCAATGCTTTTGAACATATACCTTAGAGTTATGTGCTAACTACCTTTACAAGAATTTAGTTTTCAAAAAATGGACACCTCTGAGTTTTGTAGAAATGTTCATAGAAGGCTATTATAGTGCAACCCTGAAGTGATTTCACCAGAGTTTTAGAATTTTTGCTTGCTTTTTTTGGAAAGTCATTTATTGAAAGATTCATCAGGGCTAGAGAAGTATACTAAATATGAGAACACAAAACTAATTTAGGGTGGCAACTAATCTTCTTTTAACTTTTTATTATAAAATAATTCCAAACGTTTAGAGAAACTGCCATAGCAGTGCAAAGAGATCCCATATAACCTTTATTCATAATTTTTTAAACATTTTTCTTTGTTGACTTTATCATTCTCATTCTCTATATAAGTATTTTTTTTCTTGAGACAAACTTGAGAATACTCTTTAGACATCACGTCCTTTTATCCCCAAATACATCAATAGGGTTTTCTATGAATAAGGTCATTCTTTCACAAAGCTAAGCACAATTATCTAATTCAGAAAATTTAACATTGACAAAATAATAACATCCAATACATGGTGTATTTATAATTTTCTCTAATTGTTCCACTAATGTCCTTTATGGTGTCAGTCTGATCTATGATTAGACATAATCTAAAAATTAATCCAGGATCATGTATTGCATTTAGTTATCATGGTTTCCGGTTGTCTTACTGTGTCTTAACAATGGGACTATCACTTGTGCGTACAATTAACATTCAGTCAGGTTGGCTAGTACTATCTTGGGCTGGCAGGGAAACTAGGGGACATATCAAACTAATAAAGTTACCAGGTTAACAAAAATCAGCCAAAAAAGGGCTGATGATTTTAAAGAATGAATACTTTATTTCAAAATGTGATTATTAATTGCCATCCTCCAGTGCTAAACCAGATAAGAATATGAATGTAGGCTAAAAAAAAAAATGCCTTCTCTCTTGGACAATTGTGAGGAAAACTTGTGTGTTCCCTTGAGGTATTAGCGTCTGCTCTTTGAGTGTATTATTACAATACTGCCGTTTGTCATTTCATTTCCTAGCTTATTTTTTGAATATTTTTCCTTAATAACAGGTTGCCTACATTCTGATGACATCTGGGGAGAAACCTTAATATCAATTAATTGCAAATTCCTTAGCCACATAGAAACATTTTAAAAGGCTTTCCTTTCAAAATAAAATTACGTTAGAAAGATCTTGACTTTTAGAGTCAAATAGATACTAAATTCTGATTTCACAATGCACTACTGGTATGGTCATAGGTCAGTTATTAAACCTGTCTCATATAGTAATCATTCAGCAGATAATGCTCCTACTGATAACTGGGAAGGAAAATCACATAGACCCTTGGAGCCCAGCAATCTGGTTTCAAACTCCTACTCTGCCCTCAGTGATTTTGGGATTTGGGATGAATTAATCACTCTTCCTAAATTCCAGTGTCTTTATAGGTAAAAAGGAATTTTTTTTTTCTTTTTGAGTTAGAGTCTCACTCTGTCACCCAGACTGGAGTGCAGTGGCCACTCCCGGCCACCCCAGCCTTGACCTGCTGGGCTCTGGCAATCCTTCCACCTCAGCCTTGCAAGTAGCTGGAACTACAGGTGCACGCTACCACACCCAGCTAATTTTTTGATTTATTGTAGAGATGAGGTCTCGCCAATTGCCCAGACGGGTCTCGAACCCACGGGCTCAGGCAATCCACTCACCTCCGCCTCCCAAGGCGTGGGATTACAGGCTGAGCCATCAAGCCCGACTGTAAAAAGGTATTCATAAGGGTACCTGTCTAATTGGGTTATTCTATTACATGAAATAATGCTTATAAAATGCTTAGCAGAATTCCTAGAACATAACAAGTGCTTAATACATGCTACCTATTTACTTACTGCATGTCTTGGCACTAATAATTATTTCAACAAAAATAATAAACTTTCTATAGACCTTCTTCTTGACCTTGACTTTAAATCTTCTTTCTACATGCTCTTTCTCTCAGTCTTCCTTTGTCCTAGCTGTTAAGTCAATCTGAGTTAGGACCTCATAATTGTAATGATTTACCCATTCCTTCCATGCCCTTTTTTTTTTTCTTTCAATCACTCCCTTTAAATAAAGGTGAAAATGCACCATCAAAGAAAGAACAGGGTGGAGAAGAATGTGAGTCAAAAACTTGGCTTAGAGTTCAGGTTGGAAATTTAAATGCATCTAATACCAAAATAGGGTTAGTTCTAATTAAATGAACTCAACTGCCTTTCAGCCTAGAGTTACCAGTCATCACGATTAATCTTTACACTAATAGTCAGGGACAGCGGGACTAAAGGAACAACAAACAGAAGAGGCCAGTTTCAAATGCAGCGTAGGAACCCACAATGATGTTGGTCACCCAGTGATTGATTCAGAGACTCAGCCCACATGAATTCAATGGAAAGGATTAGTGGACAGAAAAGCACATGGCTTAGCATTTGTGCCCAATGCTCAGTCATCCAACATTCATGTAACCACAAAATGTCAGAGCTAGAAAAGAACCTAGTGTTCTTCTAGCTCAATAGCTTCATCTCACAGAGGCAGAAAGAAATCAAGCGACACTTGAAAGGCTACTAAATTATCAGTGGCAGAGTTTAGTTAATACCCTTTGTATTCTAACTCCTAGTTCTGTGCTACTGCCTTTGTTCCATGTGGCATTACAAACATTTAACTGATATTCATTAAATCTGTAACATCCACTGTTGCATTGTAATTGTATGTATTTTATTTGCTATATTTTATTTTTGTCTAAAAGAGCAAAATTTAAGTAACACCGATTATGCATCTCAGTTGTTTGTATTTAGAGGAATTTATTTTTTGACTAAAAAAGGAAAAGCTCTAAAATGACAACTTTTATAAGACCTCAGTGCAAATTAACTGCAATCGTTTGCAAAACAGTGTCTTGATAATTTAGCTATGAAAGTAAAATTGATTATTTATTTACAAAAATCCTATATTTATATATTTAACAGTCGTTGAAGGGTCAAAATACTGTGGACAAAATACTAAAGACTGCAAAGACTTAAGGGACGTTGTTCTGTGCAAACAGTTCTAGATGTCATGAGGGGCCATTTACTTCATATAAAAATGAGAAAACCTTCTCTCATAATGCTCTAACAGAGGATATACGAAATAGACACAAAATCATGGAAATAAAAGATAGAATGCCTATGGTATCATAAGGTTGATAGCAACAAAATGCTGCAATTGTTTGGATAGAGGAAAATGTCTTCTCTCTGGAGTGATTTTCATGGAGTATGCAGCATTTGGTCTGGCCTCTGACACTGAGTAGAACCCAACCCTGTGCAGACGCAACAAGCAGAAAGCACTTTCTGGCCTAGAAATGAGGAGTCAAAGTGGAAAATCTCCAAGCTTATATGATGAAGCTTCTGTTTGGTTGGAAGATACGACTGGACAAGCAGTCTGGGGTCAAGGGAAACTTGAATTCCAAGTCAAGTCATAAAAATTTGATGAATAATTCAAAGAAGAACCTTACAATTAATGGTAAACTCATGGAGGCTGAAGTTTTATTAAAATTTAACTTTTAAATAATTGTAGACTCACATGTAGTTATTAGAAATAATAGAAAGAAATCCCGCATACCTTTTACTGTTTCCCTCAATGGCGACTTCTTGCAAAACTCTGGTTAAGTGTCATAACCAGAACACTGATAGCATTGCAGCCAAGACACAGAAAATTTCCATCATCACATGAATTCCACGACAAGCATAAATGGGTCAGGATTTCCAACCGCATGTATCTTCATTCGTGAGTTGTCCTCAGAAAGCCTGAGGCAGAAAGCTTGTGGCTTTTCCTTAGGACCTCTTGACATACTAGCCCTCACCCTGCCAAAAAGACTTGTCCCTTCCAATATCTCCCTCATCCAGAAGTTAGGTTGTCTCCAAATGAACCTGGCTCTGTCCTCACTCCTCAACTGCTGAATTGGGCTGTCTACCCCAGCACTCAGCAGCATTCCAGGCCCCTGTCTGAAGAGTGAAAGGTGCAGCCCTCGTGGAACAATCTGGAAGAGTAGCACCCCTTACTGCCCACTGGTTCATGCCAGACACTATTCTAAGTGTACTCAATGTATTACCCCATTTTCTCTTTTCTACAGCCTTGTGAGACCAGCACTACTTTCTCCATTTTATTGGTGGGAAAACTGAGTCTCAGAAAATTTAACAAATTTGATCAAGTTACACAGCTAGTAAGTAGCAGCTCAGGAATTCAAGGTCAGTCACTCTTAACGACATAATCCTCCTCAGTTTTAGACATTAAACTATAACAACTGAATATCAGGCCCAGTCAAGCAATTGCAAATTACAGAATTTCACTAGCAAAACTTAATTGTGTTCTTTTGCATTGTTTCATGAAAATCAATGAAAAGTTTTTCATATTTCAAGCACACTTTGTTTTTCTCCTCTTTTTAATATTTAAGTCTAGCTCTCTCAGATAACCTCTGTTGGCAGAAAGATCCATAGCCAGTGGCCTTGATGGAAAGAAAAACCCTGAAAACCTAACTGTTGGAGAAATGCTTTCATGTCTTTTTTATGCCCGTCTCCACAAAGTAGTCCATGAGGAAAGCTGCCGTTTCTGTTGTATATTGACCCTACCAGACAAAAATGTGTCCAATATTCCTCTGCAGTGAAAACAATGGTCTTCACAATTCTAGTGCCCAAGGTCTTGCAGGCCAAGTGAAGAGATTACGGTGCCTCCACATTTTAAGACTTTTAAGCTACTCTCAGCTGATTTTCAAAGGTTAAAGGATTTTATTAGGGCTTATCTCCAACAACCAAGGGAGTGCCAGTTTTTAGGCAAATCGAGTCTTGAGGAAAAGGGTGGAGAAGAAATTCCTTAACTCTAAGAATTTTCTTATAGTTAAATTATGACCAAGGGAAAAATCAGGGAAGGATTTGGAAAAATAAGGAATGAAAGCACAAGGAGATGGAAGGCACAGATACCAAAGGTAGGGGCAGAAGAATTGTATTTTATTATAATGGTGATGTAGGTGCTTCTTTAAGATTTAAGTCAGTAAATACCTCAATCCAGAATGTATCCTGCCGGCCTCTTCTCTTTGCCCTTCTTCTAGTCGGTGGCATTCCTACCTGCCCTACAGCACACTCAGTTAATCTCTCACCCAGAATTTATTATTCTCATCTGAAACTCTCTGTTTACCTGCCTGCTTTACATGCTAGGCTGAGAAATGACAATCCAAGGCTCAAGACTATACTTTTATTTTATATTCCTAGATCCAGGACATAACCTAGCACTTACTAGGTGTTCAAATAAAACATATAGAGTGAATATATACTATAGCATTCTGATCTTTTGCAAGCTTTTGGTCACACTTCCAAAAATGTCTTCATATGTAAAGTGCATATGTGGGCTTGGCTATGACTCTCATTTTTGTCATTTGTTCTTCCTGATCTTCTAAATGTGGAGATAATGAAATGGTGTGAATGCCAATGATCAAGGAGTAAGAGGCTAAAGTCATGCCAGATCCACTGGGTAACATGAAGTCATTTTTCTCACCACTGTAGGGGCTGCAGATAGACAAGAATAATCTAAGCAGATCAGGAATACATCCTTCTTAACACAGGCAGGCACACTGATCATTAAAAGAACTTCTGTAGAGACGTTGTATAGAAGAGCTAACTTTATCATCACAAAAAATTGCATCAGAGAGCCAGCTCCCACTGTGATGTGAATAACTGTGCACCTTTGGGTGAAATAACAATTCCAGGTTTCACTTTCCTCATTTTGTCAGTGAAATGAAGATACAATAGTGAAAACTTCAGAGGGTTGTGAGAATGTATCGATGTAAGTATTTAATCGATATAAATAACTAACAGCCTATAACTAACTCAGCCCATACACAGTACATGATTCATAAAAGTCAGTTGCTCAGTCATTTGTGATGACCAACATTGCTGCATGTTGTATGACAGTTTCACACACATTATTGTCTTTGATTCTTGTAATATCTCATGAGTTGAGCTGGGACAGTCTTGTTATCACACTGGATGTTTGAGAAATTTTAACTCTAAAAGATTCACTGATTTGTCTAAGTTCACACAGAAAAGAAGTAATGGTGCAAAGATTATGATGAAATCTTTTGAATTTATTACCTCAGGCAGCATCCCAGGGTCTTTACATTTCTCACTGTGCTTTTAAAGTCAGAGTGTACCACAAAAGCAGGTATGGCAAAGAATAGAAGTTCAGTGTTAGGGAAGGAGATGAAAGGAGGCTGCCGGAAAGGAAGAACGAAGTGGAGATTATAGACAGAGAAAGGGTGACATTTCTCCTCCTTGTGGCCACTAGGTTTCAAAGGAAGACTGCACAGGGAAGAGATGGAGGTAAGAAATACTGTGCTCACTGCTACTGGAATGAAGACCATGTAACATCAGTCCCAAAGATATGCTCTGTTTTCCAGTCAGAAAGTCCATGGTTTGACCTCCTGATGCTAGCTTGTTCTCTTACAATTCTTAATATTAAGCAGGACGTAGAACACGGTGGGCAGAGACAGAACAAGAATGGAAGGAGCAGGTTAGAGAATACACTTGTGCAGCACTCGGTGCTCTCTGCTTGGGGCCTGAGCATCTGATCTCAGATCCCTTTATATCTGGCTGATGGACAAAGGCTTCAAAAGAAGGTCTGAATGATGAGGGAGGTGGGACACTACAGAAATTTCTGGATCTTTCACCCAAACAAATATTGGAAGTAAATAATCACTATGAAAGGGCCAAAAAGCCTCCCCAGAACAATATTTGCAACATTGAGCATTATGAATGATAAAATTCCAGACCTTGCAAATCGGGGGACCTTTGCATATAACCGAAACTGAGAGGTCTCTTCTATCTTCCCCCCAGGCAGAAAAGCCTGGGGACAGATGTTTAGCTACAACCTGCCCTTGAGATAATTGCAGGTTCTAAGCAACATCAAACAAAAAAGGCAGTCCTGACTTTATTGGCATGAAGTGCTATTAGGTTGTCAAGAATCCTGTGATCTTAAACTGCAAGAATAGGC
This sequence comes from Carlito syrichta, assembly GCF_000164805.1. Taxonomy (NCBI): domain Eukaryota; kingdom Metazoa; phylum Chordata; class Mammalia; order Primates; family Tarsiidae; genus Carlito; species Carlito syrichta. The sequence continues at coordinate 871,935 of NW_007256597.1, read as the reverse complement.
AGAAAATGACTATGCAGGAGATATTAGGGGATTGTAGAATATTCTTTCCATAGTTGCATTATCACATTTTTTTCCTCTCCAATCATTTTGAGTCACATTCTGGAGGGAATCAAACTAGGTATGATTTTCCCACAAGGCAGATGGTGCAATTTTTAAAAAGAGACTGGTTTTACAGGACTTCTAAAAGTCATATCTGATCTTCCCTGACCTATAAGCTTTTTGTTAAGGAGCCAAGAAATGTAGGCAGCTATGCCATGATTATACCCAGCAGGTGCAAGGGAAGCACTGGAATTACATTTCTGTAAATTACCTAACATTTCAATTAACTTTTCAGGGCTTTTTGGTTATGACAGGCTTTTTGCCATAGATTGAAGGAGGAAGTCAGAATAAAATGACTGCTAAGTCAAACTCCTCCCTTTAGAAACACACAAAGCCTTTCTCAGTCTCCCATAGGATTAGAACTGGAAAGGGATTTAGCATACATTTTAACCTGGACATATCGTTATACTTATATTTATACTAATATTATGCTTATAAGTATTATTACTTATTTGCATAATATAAGTTGTAACCATAACTTATAAGTATTATTACTCATATATGCTTATCATTATACTTATATTATACTTTTCATTATACTTATACATTATACTTATCATTATATATCTATATTGAGGCTCCAAGAGGTTAAGTGAGATGGCTGCCATTCCACAGCTATTTAGTGGCAGTGTCTTGACTAGAATCCAGAGTTGCCGATCTGTAGACTAAGACTTTTCCCAGTATCAGGCTACCCGTCACTTTGCTAAACATAAAATATTTGCAGCTTCACGGTTGGAAGTGATCCAAGCGCTTCTGGCACACCCGGTGTTGGTAGCTGTTTCGTTTTGTCAGTTTAGCATGCATTTAAGTATCAGTTTTTCTCCATTTTCACTTCATATGGTTTGAAAAGTCAGAAGCCCTCTCTGACTTCAGGGGTGGGCATATAACCCAGGTCTGGCCAATCAGAGTTCTCATCTCCTTGGGCTTGAAGATTGGCATAGAGTTGGGTGCATGACCCCGACTCAGTCAGTCAGAACACTGTTCAAGACTATTGCTAAAACTATTAAGAATGATTGTGAACACACCTGGCATACAGAAAAAATGAGACTTAAGGGATTTAATTAGTAGACAGCCCTTTATTTTTATCTCCTGCTGGCCCTTGAAAGTATATTTAGTGAGAAAATTTCGTCCTCTGACCCTGCATGAAAACTCCCATAAAAATTTCTTTTCACTCTCAGGAAATAAAAATTCTTTATATCTTTAATATATAATTAATCATTAAGTATGTCAAGTCCCATTTGTTAGTCAAAGACCCACCTTTTTTCAAAGGTACAGCTATTTGTCCTTTTCTAACTGAAGCTTATGACAAATGAAAACTTACAGACGAAAAAAGGTGAAAACTGGTCTTTTCTTCTTATTTCTCTCTTTTCCTAACTTACACCCTCACTTCCTTCTTCCTCAAATGGCTAAGTAGATTTTCCTCTCTTTTAGGTCAACTCTGAGGTAGGAATAGGGTAGGATGGAAGAGGAAGTAATCTGGTGGCAGGGAAGTTTTTACTTGACTAGGACTGTTGTGATCTGGTCTTGTGAACTCTGTTTGAATTTCTCTTATGGGCAATTTCATGTGTTCCTTGGAGACCTTCGGTGTTGGGGTTCTCATACCATCCATGCCCTCGACCAGGTAATATTTCTTTATGAAGGTTAGAACCTTCTTTCTACTACAGCCATAAAACGCCTACAATTCATTCTTTATATTTGATGGGATCTAAGGTAGCTACTCTGATAGCTCTCGCATACATATTTTGCACACACAGTCAGTCTGTGATGGGCCGAGTTGTACTTCCCTAAAATTCATACCTTGAAATACTAACCCCCAGTGCCTCAAAATGTGACTGTACTCATTCGGAGATAAGGCCTTGAAAGAGGTAATGAAGACAAAATGAAGTCAGATGGTGGGCCCAATTCCAATACAATTGGTGACCCTATAAGATCACAGATATGTGTGCACACTGAGGAAAGACCTTGTTGGGACATAGCAAAAAGGTAGCCATCTGTAAACCAATGAGAGAGCCCTCCAAAGAAATAAAACCTGCCAATGACTCCTTGATCATGAACTTCCACCTCCAGAAGAGTGAGATAATAAATTTCTGTTGTTTAAGACACCCAGACTATGGTATTTTGTTATGGCAGCCCTAACAAACTAATACACAGATAAGGGAAGCACACATGTGTCATCATCACTCTTACTGTTAGACTTTGGATGTGTGAGCCTAACTTAATACACAGATAAGGGAAGCACACGTGTCATCATCACTCTTACTGTCAGACTTTGAATGTGTGAGCCTAACAGCAATATCCCTCCTTCATTCTCCTTGTAGGGCCGCTAGTCAACTACCGTCCCATCCTCTTGGTTTCTCAGGAGGGAGTCAGGTACCAGTCAACTACAAGGGAACTGATTATTCCTTTAAACTTCTCCACCCACTCTTTCTCGATTTCCAGCATTGTATGATTTGGTTTTGGCTAAGTTTTTAAAATTTCACATATGATTTAGCACCTTCTTTGTAATGCAAGAGATAATGAACTTCAGTGACTCCGCTAAAACTTTTATTTAACAGACACACCTGAATAGGTTCTTCCTTGGCATATTTCAATTAAATACTCTAACTTCAGGGTCAGCATTTTATTGCTTGCATCCTCCTTTATAAAGTTACAATTGAAATAAAACAAATCTCTTGGCAAGAGGCTTCTTTTCAAGTGTTTTATTATTGGTTGATTGATTCCCATTATCCTGATATGAAACTGTCAGTAATAGCCACGTTCACCGGGGAGCTTGGTATGGTAGTGTAGGCCTAGGTTCTTCATTACTCAATTGGGTAGGAATATTCCTTAAAGTTCAGGAGTCCCTCTAGGTGTGGAGGTTTGATTAAGGAGGATTGAAAGGAGATTGAGGCAGTCTGAAGTAGCTCAATGATCACAGCCAAAAGTCTTTGAACTTTAACCATTGCAGATTTTCTGTGTTCCTGAGTTATTTGAATATTTGGTGCTTCACAATAATCTAGTCAGTCTTCATTTCCTCATAACAATTTCACTGCAATATCTTTTATTTATAAACTTGACTCTCTCTTCTATTATAGTCTATTATCCCAAGTGAGGCTCTCAATAACACTCACCTGGGATTCACTATATTTAGATTTGTTTTAGAAATGTACACTATATGTGCATTTGTTTATATGCATCATTTTGCACATAATTGCGTACGGTTTACTCATGTAAAGGCAGCTCAGGGGAATACATTTTCCTAGATATTATATAATCTCAGCCATTTTTCTGTACAATAATTTTCAATCTTCCTATCACTATAACAACCCACATCACATAACATACAGATAGAATTGTTATCAAAATTGTCAGAAAGGGAATGCTTTTGGTGATTCTAATTTGGGATTCATTGAGTGTTCATTTCTTCTTGTTGTGAGTACTTGGCATCTTGGGATGTACAGCATCTACAATTATCCAAGGGACTCTTTTGTACTTCTGCTACCTTGATGCCAAGTATGACACCTAAAACTGTGAATAACCATTCCCATGTCCACTGGCATCTACACATCAGAATAAGATTCTGTAATTCCTCCAAAGCAACTTGGGAAAAAGTAAAAAAAAACAAAAAACCTGTCACAACATAATCATACAACAATCACAAAGAGATACTATAAAAAGCTCAAAGGTAAAAGAAATACAAAAGTTATCAAACGGTTCTTCAGTTGGAAAATACAGGATATTGGAAAACTGCCTTACTAGAACACAAGTGGAGGACAAGCTGCTACTCTGAAAACTGTTTGCTTATATTAATCATGATAATTCTATAGAGATTTATATTCCCCTGCCTTTTATTTTTTCTTAGCCACAGTAAGTGACAGCTCTATTTGTTGAGCAATAGGCATGGCAGTAGGGTGTGTGTGTGTGTGTGTGTGTGTGTGTGTGTGTGTGTGTGTGTGTGTGTATGTGATATACAATTTCTAATCATCCTAATAACAGAACAAGGGAGTGAAGAAAACTGAAGTTCAAGGAGGATAAATTATTTCTCTGTAAGCCTAAGTTGTGAAGCTGATATTCAAACCCCAGTTGGGATGAACTCAAAAGGAGTCTTCTTCACTAGATTTTAAAGGGGGTGCACAAAACCTCCTGCAATACCTCTGAAAGCATTTTAAATAGACATATCTGACTCTGCTCCATTTAGACCAGTCATTGTGTGGTAAAAATAAGTGAAGAGAATGGGGAGACAGGAGCTTTGAGGCTTTTCTGTCTTCCTGTCTGTCTTGAATGAGAACCCCGCCGGGTTACTAAGGATGACACAATGTACGCCTTGTGTTCTTGCATGCTTCCACTCCACCAACTAATGTATTCATTTGTTTATTTATTCATTTATTGACTCAACTTTTATCTTTTATTGTTTGCCCTACTTCTAAATGTGCTTCTGTTTACCCCCTCCATAGTCAAACCAGAGGGACTGTGTTCAAAAGAATATTCCTGCCCTGCCCTTTGAGTAATGAGGACTCTAGACCCACACTACCACACCCAGCTCCCCAGTTACCGTGACCACTACTGATTTTATGACAGGAGAATAAGACAGAATCAACTGGCAATAAAACACTTGAAAAAAAATCTTCTCATCAAGAGATTAGTTTTGTTTCAAATGCATCTTTACAAATGGGGAACTAGGCTTGAAAGACTGAAGACTCTAAAGCCAGGAAGCCCTGAATTCAAATCACAGCTCTACCCACTCTTACTATGGGATCCTGATTATTTAAGTCCAAGACTGTCACTTATAATGCAGATGATACCCAACCCACAGGTTGAGAAGGTTCAAGAGGATCATGGAAAACACTTAGAGCACATAGCAAGGCACATGCCAGTCACTGTTCTTGGTGCTGGGGACAAAGCAAAGAAAAAAACTGAAATCCCATGCTCTTGCTGACAAGCTCTAATGAGGGTTGAGGACAGGGATAATAAAGAAATAGACAAGTAAATATACAATATTTTGACTAGGGATAAGTGCTTAGAAGTAACATAAAGTAGAAGAATGCCTAAGTTGCTGTTGGATTACTCTTGAGGGATTTTATGGGAGAAGACATCTTTTCCTTCTATCCATCTTGGGCTCTTTGGCTGGGGTCTCGGTAATAAAAGACAGGTTAGCAAGAGAATAGCATACACATCTATTTAAGTTGTATGTGATGATAAGAGAGGCCTTTGTTAGGAAACGAAGACCCAAATAACTAGTTAAACCTGAGTGTTTTCATAGTAGGTTTAATGAAGAATGGAGGGTTATAAAACATATGCAAATAAAAGAAAAAAGAATATAAATTAAGAATAATAAACTGGAAAGAACAGCAAACCCTGTTAGTTCAGATTTCTCTCAGTGTTCCTTGTGTTAGAAATAAGGATGTTCCTTTCCAGATATAAGAAGGGCACCTCTCATATGAGGGTCTTGAAGTCTGCTTTGGGGAAAAAGGCCAGGGGAAGGTCAAAGAATCCTTCCAGCACATGCTGTTTCTCAAATTCCTTCAGTTTAAAATATTCAACAGGCCAGGGAGCCATATTTGGGGGTAGCGTGTCCTGAAGTCCATCAGGGACATGGAGCAAGGAGCACAGAGTGATAGCCAATATACCTGCTCCCTCTCCCTGTATGTGCCACCCCACATACTTGGACTTGGAAAGTCAGGTCTCACCATGTATTCCCCAAACCTAACAGTTTTGTTGTAGAGAAGAGAAATTCATCATCCCTGTCATAAAATAAAGTAAAAGTTTGTATCAATTCCTCCTTGCTCTCTTTTTGAAGACTTATCAAAGTCCCTGGATATTTCTGATTGGGTATTTTTTGTTTTATAAATTTCTGACCAAATTCGCTCTTTCATTCAAATATATTAGCTTGCAGAACCCAGAATACATTTGTGATAAAAGGGGCTTGAGAGTTTAGAACCTTCATATCCATATGCCTTATTCTCATTCTTTAAAGTCAGAGACATGTGTGGTAATAAACCTGAGCTAGAATGTTCCTAGGACCATCTTTTCATGCCACTGAGGAAGTGACTTTCCCAAGTTTGTCATTACTGGGTCATGATAGCCAATGAGTTCTTTTACCCATTCAGCTTCTTACTGCTTGTGTTTGGTTGTTTGTCTCTTTCCCACAGCTGTGATCTGCCAAACCAGCAACCTGTTTAACCTGGGTCCCACTGAAGTGACAGCTTCCCATGGAACCAATCTTTCTCTTTTGTGTGACGATTTTTTTTTTTCCAGCTCAGTCCTCATGTGCTGGCTATCATCCTTTGGCTAAAAAGGATAGAGGCCTCCATTTTTACAGAAACAGCCCCTTGATTCTGGTTTGTGCAAACTGCCACCATATGGCCCTCTGGATGGAGCAGGACAGGGAGAGTTCAAGAGGCAAGATAAAGTGTGTGCAGACCAGCTGAGGAAATCCCTTGCTCCCTGCTCCAGCTCCAGTCAGAACAGCTCCTTCTTCATCTTCATGTTTACATATTGTACTTCAACCATAGATTTTCAGCTGAAAAGTGAGTTATAATAAAGATTGAATACTTCCGACCTAAATGGAGTCCCCCTCAAAACAGACCTAAATTTTTCAGAATGGCATGACCCAGTGCTTTATGGGATCCTTTGCCTACCAATCTTGTATCTTAAATTGGAGCCATGAATATGGCTTTACCCTATCCTTTTTTCTTCAACAGATGATTATAAAGAACATATTCTGTGGAGGTGAATCTAAGCATAACAGGATACCTCCTAACCTCCAAACAAGACAAAATAATACAGATTTGTCCTATTTTGTGTGAAGGTCTTAATCCTGGTTTCCAGGGGCCAGACTGAGACCTCCAAAATTCCCTTAAAAAGTATTTCCCAGGAGGCTCCATGGGTCTTATGTCTCCCTGGGCATCTCAGAGATCCCTGAGGCATGCTCTACCTGTTAGACTCTCAAAAATCCTCAGCTCAGGGTCACCAAACACAATTTGGTAATATCATTTAGTAAATGTAACACTAAGCAGATTTTTACACATCCACCAACATATTATGACATTTAAAAATATTCAATTTCTCTCAAAGAAGGCCCCATGGAAGAGATTATAAATTCTCATACCCCACCAAAATTAGAAAGAGAGAGAAAGGAAGCAGCATGGCAGTTTAACAGAGTTAACAAGGCACTAAGAAGCACATGACAGCCTCCTGCGCTCTGCCTATTCCCTCGGGTACATGCCTAGGGTGGTAAGGAGTCTTCAAGGCACCACTAGAAGTCTCCTCTATTCTCAGATCACCTTCATCACCATAATCATTAAAACAGAAGTTATCAACTGTCCCGGAGGGTAGGGAGGGTGTGGACAATTGCAAAGTCATTTTGGGTGGCCACAACTGGAGAGCAAATGCTATTGGCGTCCAGCGGATCGAGGCCACGTGTGCTGCAAAACATCCTCTAATGCACGGGACAGTCCTCAACAAAAAAGACTTATGTGGCCCAAAATTTCACTAGTGCCAAAGTTAAGAAAACTTGCTTTAAAAGGAAAAAGTTGGGAAAGATGGTTTTGATGTCTTCAATTTTGACTTTAGTTATCAAGTTTTCCACCCTCTACATAGGTTCAACCTTGCCCATGAAGCCATTCATAATGAGTATCAGCCAAAACAAACTGTTATTCCTTTCACCTGACTTCACAAGTCCTAATATTATTATTGTTACTTTTGTAATCATTATTATCTCCATTGAATCTTGTTACTATTACAACCATTATTATCTCCATTGAATGCCAAACATTTTACACATTCATTTATTCAAAAACTTCTTAATAAGTACCTAATATGCATAAAGAAAAGTACTTAGAGATGGGTCCAGAAATATCCAGAATCTGAGTTTCTTGTTCTGAAGGAGTTTAAGGCCTAGGGGTAGAGAGATGATGGCCTTTTAGTTTACTAGGGCTGCAGTAACAAAGTACCAAAAACTAGGCATCTTAAAAACAGAACTGATGTTTAACAGTTCTGGAGGCTGGAAGTTCAAGGTCAGGGTGCTGGTAGGGTTGGTTCCTTCTGAGGTCTATGAGGAAGAAGCTGTTTCAAGCTCCTCTCCTAGCTTCTGGTGGTTTACTGGCAATGTTTTGTACTCCTTGGCATCACACCAGTCTTTGCCTTCATCTAAAGACAGAATCATATTGAATTAGGACTCACCCTAACGACCTCATCTAAACTTAACTAATGACATTTGCAATGGTTCTGTTTCCAAATAAGGTCACAGTCTGAGGTGCTAGGTGTGAGGACTTCAACATATGAATTTTGGAGAGGAACACATAGTTCAACAAATAACAGATGAGTGCATTGATTATTGTAGTTCTGTAATCATAGTACAAAGCATAAGTCCTGTGAAAAAGGGCAGTGCAGATCAAAGAGGAAGGCTACCTAGCTTAGACTTAACCCAACAGGAAGAAACTCTCAGCAAAGACAGCACAGAAAAGTTGACACTTGAACTGAGCCCACAGATTCTGTTAGGTAAATAGTCATTTTAAATTAGATCTCTCACTCCTACCACTTCCTAAACTCTAGACTTCTCCTCAAGGACTCTACAGCCCTAATCAACATCTCTATGAAGCTTTATATATCCCAAAGGAATTACTGATTTCCACCCTCACCCTCAAGTACGTTTTGCCTACAGTATTCTTCATCATCCCCCTTTCTCTTATATCTGATTTTTTTGGTCTGAAATCTTGATGATGTACCTCCAAATGATTACAATCTAGCCACCTCTTACAAATTCCATTGATACTACTTTGGTCCAAATTACCCTCATCTCTGACTGGGATTATTTAATAGGCTCCTAACTGGAATTACTGTTCCCCCTTCCTCCTCCCCACCTCAGGTTATTCTCAGTTCAGCAACCAAAGTGAGCTTGTTAAAATGTAAATTTTATCATGTTGCTGTTTCCCTCAATTCCCTCTGAATTTTTCTCATCTTAAAGTCCAAGGTTCTATCTGAACTGCTTTTTCTACTACATTTTCCTGTTCATTCTGCTCCAGCAACAAGGACCTCCTTGCTGTTCATCAAAAAACAAACAAACAAACAAACAGGTACAAATCCACCCCAAGGTCTCTGCACTAGCTGTGCTCTTTTTCTGGATCACTCTTTCCTAACCCTTCACGGCTAGCCTTCTTCATCTCCTGCAAGTTTTTGCTCAAATGTTACCACCCCAAGAAAGTCTATTCTGACAATCCAAATAAAATTGTAACATCGAACATCGCCCTCCAGGCTTTTCTGAAATTCCTTACCCTGCTAAGATTTTCTTCATGAGCTCTGTAATCTTTTAACATACCCTATAAGTTATTTACTTTTAATGTTTATTCACTTTAAATGCTTATTGTTTATTCTGTGTTAGTATCAGAAGAACAAGGATTTTCTTTAATTGATTTTGTTCAATATTGTGTTTCCAGCATCTAGAGCAGTGTCTGCAGATGCTCAATATTAATTTGTTAAAGTACAAAGAAAGAAGAGAAGGAAGAAAGGTAAGAAGGGGAGAGAGAGGAAGGAACGAAGAAAAGTGGAAGGAAGGAAGGGAAAACAGAAGGAAGGAGGGAAGAGAGAAAAAAGAAAGAAAAGGAAAAAAGATAAAAAGAAAGAAAGAGAAAGAAAGATTAAGAAGGAAATGATTTGAGAATGTCTTCCAGTGGGGCCTATGTTCATAGTATCCAACCCTCTGAACACAGTGGTGAACTCTAGTTCTCCTGCTGGGAGAAAAACAATCTCCCAACCTCCTTCCTCAGTGTTTTTCCCAGATTTGGACACAGAATTCAACCCAACTCAAAGTCCCCCCTAAGGTACTTTTCAGTGAGCCAGGAAAGTCTTCTTTTAAGTTATATCTCTGACCCTTACAATAAAAAAAAGAAAGAAAGAAAAACTCTGACTATTCTGACTAACTTTTCCCTTCACCCCATGCGAGCACGCGTGCGCGCGCACACACACACACACACACACACACATACACACACACACACACAGAAAATATTCTTATTATATAAGGAAGAATAAACTCCAAAGCTTACACACTATTTCCTCTCCTCTGCACTGCCGTGTGTTTAATATACAGCTCACCACTTTTTAAGGTTGTGGCAGCTTCATCTATAAATTAAAAAAAAAAAAAAGAAAGAAGAAGCAAGAGATGACAGGAGTCATCACAATTTATTTTTTCTCATCACATGAAAAGGAACAAATCTTTTTGGAGTACTTCAGTACTAGGAAGAATGGCCCAGAAACACAAGTAAAAGCTATCAACGTCTTGCAGCCAATGAAGCTACAAGAATAAGGGTGTCCAACTCTTCTTTTGAAGAAAGCTTTAAATTCATCTCACTATTTGGGCATATGAGATAAATATTTTGAAATGCCTTTCTTTGCCTCCCTTGAGTTGTTTTGTTTCCTTCCTGCTGCTCTCAGACCCTATGAATAAAGGAGACAGAATACGTGAAAAAAGCAAGACAGAGAACTATTTATTTTCTTGAGTTTTTGCCACTGAAATGAAAAGATTATAATAATAATAGTCACTATTTATTAAATTCTGCTAAGCACATCATGGCTTCATTTAATCCTTTTAGTATCATACAAGGAAGTTATTATCTCCACTTTACAGACAAGTCTGTGGCTAGAAAGGTGGGGACTGGGAACTTGCCTGAAGTCATCACACGTCCTAGCAGCTCAGAACCACTTTCTAAACTCGCCACTTCACACTGGCCATCCATCCGGTGAGGTCTTCACACCCCTAAAACAAATACATTATTGTAAACATTTTTATAATTTGCAAAAGGCTAAGTAAATGTAAGGCAGAATTCAAACCAAGGTCTTTCCAACAACAAAACATGCGTTCTGACTGTTGAACCATAAGGTTTCTTATCCCTTGTCAGAACGTGATCTGAATTTCAGTTCAGACTCTGTGGTCACCAGGTATAGTCCTCAGTGACAAATTTAGTCTCGTACTATGGAATTTCTGAAAAGGAGGTTTTAAACACTCTTCAACAAACATTTACCATAGGTATGCCTTAGAGTAGACTTTGGGTTGGGGTGGAGTGAGGGTGAGCAGAGAAAAAATAAATTGTGATGATTACACAATTTGAGCCATAGGTATAGCTCAAAGTCTAAGAAAGTTGGGGTGGAGTGAGGGTGAGCAGAGACTAAATTACCATTACACAAAGTCCCCACACTTATATAACACACATTCAGCAAAAAATAGGCCCACTAACCTCTAGAGCAGGGTTTTTCATCCTCAACCCTATTGCAATTTGGGGCTGCATAAGTCTTTGTTTGGGGGGCTGTCTGTGCATTGTGGGATGTTTAGCAGCCTCTCTGAATTCTAATCACAAGGTGCTAGTAGCACCTCTCCTCCACTTGTGACAACCAAAAATTGTGCCCAGACATTGTCAAATGTTGCCTGAGAGTGAGGGGACAGGTGACCCCCAAGTTGAGAATCACTGCCCCAGAGGTACACCATGGCAGAGATAAATTGTGAAACAAAATCACAGTCCATTAATAATGCTGTATGATCTTTTAATTAGGGCTTGTTTATCACCAAGTACATCAGAAACCTGACCTTGTTCCATCCTCATCATAATCTTACAATGTGTACAAACTGGAAAGATGCCCATTTTATAGGTTAGAGCACTGAGGCACAAAGAGCTTGATAGACACAGAACTGGACAATAGTGACTGACAGAGCTGGCATTTGCATCCTGGCTTATCATCTTAATCAGTGCACTGAGATATGAACAGCATTTTTAAATTTGTACTAGGCTCTCTCATTTTCATTACATGTCCACAGAATGACCTAATCTAAAACTATCAACATAAAATAATGAATATAATTTTTATACAATGTTATCCTTTCATGAATATTCTATCTTATCCATCCTGGACCTAATTAATCCAGTTGATTTTGGACGATTTGGTCATGAAAGTCTTGGTCATATAACTAGAGAAAATATTTATTAATTCTGAAGAATGGAATACATTTCATATCTTGATTTATATTTTGGCAACCCAACTACTAACTGTGTGGAGGCCAGAAAACTCCCTAAAGATAATAATACATCATTGAATAATACCAAATACAGCCAGTTATTTCTGTGAGAGTGTCTTAACAAGGCAAAAAAGCAGACCTGAATGTCTCATCTCTCCTAAATAAAAAACAATTGCAAAAGATCTTAAAGGTCAGTAGAAAGTATTCACTTAAATTGCCAATTCTATGATTCAAGCAATGCAAGCAAATTCCCATCAGATACATTTTCTAGATATTTTTCCAAAAATTCTAAGTGGAAGACTTCCTTGATGGACAGGGATTTTAGGCAGCGCATTGACTAAGGCTTAGATAGCTTGGATAGAATAGTCATTATTTTATATTCATTCCTGGACTCCAGCAGACTATTAGAATCTGCTCCTTGTGACTCAATATTTTTGGTATCTAAGAAACAGAATGATCACTGAAACTTGATTAAATCAAAGATTTAACTGTGGATTGTTATCTATGAAATCAAGAAATGGGGGGAGAAAAAGCCACCAGCAACATTTACACTCAGAGTGGCCAACACACTAATTCAAAATTAGCCCAGTATGTATGAGGGGTCAGAGAGAACAGGACTATATGTCCAACCTCTGACAGGAATATATGTCCAACCTCTGACAGGAATATATCAGAGTACATAGATATGCTGGATGCATGTCAGGTGATTTATCATGTCTCAATGACTTGATTTAAAGGAAGAATCACTGGTAGGTAGGACATTGTTTATATGTCTGGCTCAAGTTTGCCCTTCCATTTAAGTGAAGACGGAAAGAGCCAGATCTGCCAGTTAATGTAATAAGCCTCCCACAAGAAGCAGGGCACTTGGCCAACTTAAAAGGCAAGGCAAGTTATTTTTATGCACTTGGAAATTATGTTAGGTATAAGTGCTGGGAAAACTGGACTGATAAAAAAAGTACAATTGCTACTTTCAGTCACTACATAAAGCAAATATAAATTTTTTCAAAAAATCTGAATGTAAGCAATAGATATTACAGAGATTTCTACAACTGGGAGTTTTTATTAATTCTGATAGGATTTCCCCCATTCGCCACAAATATGTTTATCCTATATTAAAATAATAAGTTATTTAAATAATAAGCCTAGTGCTCATGTATGTATAGGGAATGGCTCAATTATTTCTAGTTCAAACCCTTTATAACTCATCAAACATCCCACCCTACTCTCAATCTGATGATCTCCTACTCGTCTTTTTAGATCTACACTTAAATGTCACTTTTTAAAAAGTTTATTCCCTAATCTCCTAATTGTAATTAAGTTGTCATATACGTTCTCTCTTAAAAGCTGCATGTTTTATTCCTAGCATTTATAGCAGTTTATAATTTTGTGTGTGTGTGCTTATTTGTTTAGTGCCTTATCTATTCCTGTATATCCAAGTGCCAAGCACCATAGTGGGGACTCAGTGTGTATATTTAATGAATGAATAATGAAGAAATGAGAAATAGAAATAAGAGTAACCACGTGTTCCTTAAGAGAAGCAAAAAGAAGCTCCTGTTCCTGGTAAGCCCTAGATGTATCTTGTTTCTCTTCCAGAAATGTCTGTGATATTCCTTGTTGTATATTTATTTAAAATTCTTTTTTCTTGAGCCAGCTGGAATGAGTCTCTGTTCTTTGCAACAGAAGTGTCCTAAGTCATAGCCAGAGAATAAGGGCACACTGACATAACAATCAAAGCGAATATGATAATAACAAGGTAACATTCCAGCAAGAACATCTGAGGAAAGAAGTAGGGCCTCAGTATTGTTTATCTTTTCTTCATCTATTCTGAAACTAAAACCCTTAACCAAACATTCTTCCAAAGTTTAACCCTTTAATAAACCGGCCTCTGACTCCACCTGGTGGAGATAGATAAACCTGTGGGAAAAAAGTCGAACCAAATGAGGATTTCAAAGGCACAAAATCTCGATTGTGTCTCAAAAAGGGAAGACACACACCCCAATGTTCAAAGAGATTAAATGTGGGATGTGTTTTACACACTTGGAGACACTGAAGAAAAAATAGTTTGGAACAATCATTTTCTGCTCTCAGCCCTCATTTCTGCCTTTCTGGGGTCTGCCATACAAGAGTCCACGGGCCCTATACATTCCATTTTTCCAGTTAAATGCTGCTGAGATTTGAATATTTATCCCCTCCAAAACTCATGCTGAAATCTAATCTTCAATGTGGCAGAACTGAGGGGGAGTCTTTCAGAAGGACTCTGTCTTCATGAATGGATTAAATGGATAATAGTTAATGGATTAGTGGATTATCACAGGAGTAGAACCGGTGGCTTTTTAAGAAGAGGAAGCGAGACCTGAGCTAGCACGCTAAACCCCCTAACCATGTGATGCCCTGAACCACCTCAGGACTCTGCAGAGGGTTCCCACCAGTAAGAAGGCCCTTAACAGATGCAACACCTCAACCTTGAGTTTCTCAGTTTTCTTAGTAAGAAGAAATAAATGTCTTTTCCTTATAAACTACCCAGTTTCAGATTTTTCTGTTATAAGCAACAGAAAAAAAGACTAAGACACTTGCCAACTGCCTTCTGGTTATTTTCTATCAATTAAGAAAAAAGTTGGAAAGGTAGGAGAGGAAAGAAGAGACTTTAAAATTCAAGATTCTGTTGGCGGTATCCAGCAGCAGGGAACAACCAGAACTCCATCATTGTCCTGCAGCACTTTCAGCACCCACAGCAAGGTGCCCTCTACCTCAGTAGTACCAGCATCTCTTTTAGTGCTTCATTTGTGGTTTCAGGACTGGCCCAGGTAGCTCCCTTCTCCACGATCCTAGGCTCCAGTGAGCCCATCACCTCCATTTGTCCCAGTTCCCTGCAGCCATTTAGCATAAAGTTACCAGAGTATAATCAAATTTCTATACTGGATTTCTTTGTTTGAAATACCTATAGTAGTTTCTGACTCATTTCTGACTCAAGAACTGAATATCCTGATTCAGATGAATTTCAGAAAATGAAAAAAAAAGACCTAATGAATTTAAAAAGTTAAATATCTTTTAGAAAACTGTAGAAGAAAGCAGAAAAAATAGAAGTGAGATATATTTTTTAACTTTAGGAATGACAATAAATTATGTTAAAGAGTGCTATGCTTGCCTACATAGTAAAACTTTTTTCTTCCTTTTAAATAGTGAAACTTAAAATTTTTTAATGCAAAGAAAAAACACACAAGAAAATCTCAGACTGAGAAAACATGTAGTCACAGCCTGAGTTTAAGCATTTATCAATTTGCACGACAGAAAAACTGTCCAAACTGCTCTTTCTACTTTGAGTCTCTTTTCAAACCATTTTGCATATTGTTGTCAACGTTATATCTCTAAAGATAAAATTAAATGCTGTCACTACCCACTTTGAACTATTAGTCAACAAAGAAATTTCTAAAAGTAGCTAATTTCACAATTAATCAAAGAAATGCATATTAAAATGGCAGTGATGCAGTTTAATTTGGATGCAGCATGATTTTTTCAAGAGAACCTTTTCTGACAATCTTGTCCCTATACAATTATAGAAAGTATAAAAACAGTATCCTACATAAACAAAATAGAAAACAGAAAAACAATAGAGAAGAATTAATGGAACCAACAAATCTTTGAAAAGATTGAAAAAAATGACAAAACTTTAACTAACTGATAAGAAACAAGAGAGAAAACTCAAAAACTAGAATCAGAAATGAAAGAGGAGGCATGACTACCCATTTACAGAAATAAAAATATATATATAAGAGCACTATAAATAATCATATGCCAACAAATTGGATAACCTAGACAAAGTGGATCAATCTCTAGAAAAGCACAGCCTGCAAAGGTTAAATTATGATGAAATAGAAATTCTGAATAGACTAATAACTAATCAGGAGATTGGATCAGTAGTCAAAAACTTCCCAAAAGACAAAAGCCCACAAATTGATGTTTTTGCTGGTGAATTCTACCAAACGTTTAAAGAAAAATTAACACCAATCCTCTTCAAACTCTTCTAAAAAAACTGAAGAGGAAAGAACATTTAAAATTCACTCTGCAAATCCAGCATAATGCAAAACCAATATCCCTGATGAATATTGATTCAAACATCCTAAATGAAATACTAGCAAACTGAATCCAACAGCATGTTGAATGCATTATATACATGCATTATATACATAAGATTTATTAAATGCATTGTATACACAAGATTTATTCATGGAATATAAGGATTTCAACATATAAAATCAATAAAGTTCTCAACATATAAAAATCAATCAGTGAAATACACCACATTAACATTTTCTTAATTAGTGCAGAAAAAGACATTTGATAAAATTTAATTCTCTTTCATGATAAAACCACTCACCAAATTAGAAATAGATGGAAACTACTTCAACATAAATAAAGGCCATATATGAACAACCCATTGCTAACAACATACTCGATGGTAGAAGACTGAAAGATTTGTTCTAGGATCAGGAATGAGGCAAAGATGCCTGCTTTTACTACTTCTGTTCTACATAGTATTGAAATTCTAGGCCTGGCTATTAGGTAAAAAAAGAAGGAAAAAAAAAAGAGACTGAAATTATCTCTGCTTACAGATGACTTGATCTTTCTATAGGAAACCCTAAAGAGTTCACTCTAAAAAATAGTTAGAACTAATAAATGAATTCAGCAAAAATGCAGGATGCAAAAATCAACAACAAAAATCAGTCATATTTCTATACCCTAAAAATGAGCACTCCAAAAAGGAAATTGAGAAACAATTCAATTTACAATGGCACCAAAAAGAATAAAATACTTAGAAACATTAGTTCCTAACTGAGGAGGAAAAAAAAAAAAAAGTACACTGAAAACTATAAAATATTAATGAAAGAAATTAAATAAGATGCAAATAAATTGAAAAGACATCCTGTGCTCATGGGTTAAAAGACTTAAAATTGTTAAGATGTCAATACTACCCAAAGCAATCTACAGAGTTAATTAAATCTCTATCAAAATCCTGACAACAGTTTTTGTAGAAATAGAAAAATCAATTCTAAATTTATGTGAGATCCCAAGGGACCCTCAAATAGCCAAAAGAATCATGAAAAAGAAGAACAAAGTTGGAGGTCTCACATTTCCTGATATCGAAACTTACTACAAAGCTACAGAAACCAAAACAAAGTAGTACTGATATAAAGTCAGACATATAGACCAATGAAATAGATTAGAGAGCCCAGACATAAACTCTCACATGTATTGTCAAATAATTTTCAACAAGTGTGCCAAGATCATTCAGTTAAAAAACAATAGTCTTTTCATAAAAGAAAATGTTGTTGAGAAGACTGGCTATCCACATACAAAAGAATGAAGTTGAAATCCTCACGTTATACCATATATAAAAATTGACTCAAAATAAAACAAACTAGCAACAACGTATGGTATATTTCAAAAGAACTACTAGACAGGACTTGAAATGTTTCCAACACATTGAAAAGATAAATACTCAAGGCGATGGATACCCTAAACACACTGACTTGATCGTTACATACTTACCTGGCAGGGGAGATACCATGATTACATGTTCTATGAATGTAACAAAATATCACTTGTATCTCATAAATACGTATAAATATTATGTATCGACAACAAAAAATTGATCAAAAACCTAAACGTCAGAACTAGACATTTTAGAAGAAAACATTGGGAAAAATCTTTATAAGATTAAATTTGGCAGACTCGGTGGCTCAGTCTATAATCCCAGCACTGTGGGAGGCCGAGGTGAGTGGATTGCCTGAGCCCGCGGGTTCGAGACCCGCCTGGGCAACTTGACGAGACCTCATCTCTACAACAAATCAAAAATTAGCCAGGCATGGTAGCGCGCCTAGAGTTCCAGCTACTTGGAAGGCTGAGGCGGAAGGATCGCTGAAGCCCAGCAGGTCGAGGCTGCGGTGGCCGGGAGCGGCCATTGCACTCCAGTCTGGGTGACAGAGTGAGACTCCAACTCAAAAAAAAAAAAAAAAAAGATTAAATTTGGCAATGATTTCTTCAGTATGACACCAAAAGTTTAGGTAACAAAAGAAACAATTTGATTAACTGGAGTAAATCAAAATTAAAATCTCTTGTGCATCAAGGACATTATCAACAGAGTAAAAAGAAAACCCACAGAATGGGTGAAAATATTTGCCAATGATATGTCTCATAAACATTTACTATCCAGAATTTATAAATAACTCCCACAACTCAATAACAACAACAACAACATCAAAGAAAACCTTGATTTTTTTTAATGGACAAAGCACTTGAGTAAATGTTTCTCAAAAAAAGATATGCAAATTATTAAAAAGCACATGAAAAGATGCTCAATGATTACTAATTGATTACTAATCAATAGATGGAAATCAAAACCACAATGAGACACTACTTCATACCCATTAGTGTAGCTATTATTAAACAATCAAACAAAAGCAAAACAGAAAATAACCATCAGTAAAGGTATGAAGAAACTGAAACCCTTGTGCATTGCCATAGAGTTATAAAATGATGAAGCCACCATGAAAAATAGTATGGCACTTCCTCAAAAATTAAGCCTAGAAGTACCATATGATCTAACGATTTCACTTCTGGATATATACCCCAAAAAGTTGTAAAAGGAAACTCCAACATATATTTGTATACTTATGTTCATAGCAGCATTACTCACAATAGACAAAAGATAAAGGCAACCCAAGTGTTTCTCAATGAATGAATGGATAAATAAAATGTGATATATACATACAATGAATATTATTCAGCCTTAAAAAGGAAAGGCACTCTAACACATTCTAAAACACGGTGGAACCCAAAACAACATTATATTAACTATAATAAGTCTGTCACAAAAAGGAAAATACTGTATTATTCCACTTCTATGAGATATCTAGAGTAGTCAAATTCACAGAGACAGAAAATAGATTGATGGTTGCCAGGAGACAGGTGGGAGGAATGGAGTTGATGTTTAAAGGATACAGATTTTCAGTTTTCCAAGGTGAAAAGAGTTCTGCAGATGGATGGTGGTGACAGTGGCACAACAATGTAAAAGTACTAAATGCCACTGAACTGTACACTTAAAAAGGTTAAAATGGTATATTTTATGTTATATACATTTTACTACAATAAAAATTTTGTTCAAAAGGACCAGTGAAATAATCAATTTACCACTTCAACATTTTACAATCATATGCTAGATTGTCTTTTGTTATTGGTATATATTAAGTGTTTTTTCACTGGAATATTTTGATCATATCATAGAAAGTCCATCTGGCCCATTTTTATTTATTTGTTCGTTTGTTTGCTTGTTTGTTTGTTTTTTAGATAAGGCTTTGAACTCCTGGCCTCAAGCACTCCTCCCATTTCAGCCTCCAAAAGTTCTGGGATTATAAGCATGAATCACCATACTCAGCCAATGATCAACTAAATCCCATGCAGTAAGAAAAGTGGAGTACAGTAATATGGTTAGTCAATTTGGAAACACTAATGCTCATGAATGACTCTAAAAATATATACAGAGGGTGCCAAAAAAGGTATACATTTTATAAAAGGAAAAAATGTAACACTTAATATATATCAATAACAAAAGATGAATACAAGTCACGTTTGACTTCTGCAATTACAAGAGGTGCTCAAAGTGGTTACCGTCAGTGTCCAGACACTTCTGATTATGGTGAACATCACTCAACAGCCTTAAAATGTGTATACACATTTTGACACTGCTAGTATATATATTTCAATACTCTCACCAAAAGTGACCCAACAAAAACAACCATCTGTTTTCCTACCACCACCGCTCATGTGTATCCAGCACCTAATTTTTGGTATTCATATATTGTGGACAGAAGAAGAGAGGTGCCTTGGAAGGTAGTTCTTTCTAAGTCATAAGGAAAAAAGGCAAATGTTTATACATAACTGGATCGTCCTGTTTTTGTCAAAAATCTACTTCTCACAATGAATTTGAATTTTTGAAAAGTGCTTCTCACAAGTTCTAAACCGAAAACAAAGTTTTGTTTCTTTTACTCTGTCTTATTTATTTCATTATCAAAGATGTTATCACTGATGACACTATTAGTAATAATAAAACACTTATAATAAAAAGAAATTCAGTTACAGCTTTGACCATTTGGCTGCTTCTTTCTTTGAAATATAGTCAACTTTCTACTTGTATATGTTATACATGTTTGTAAAATGCATTATATTGTTCAATGCATATGTTGTAAGGAAAATGCTGCTCTCAGAAGCACAAAATACTATAAAAATCTTCAGTCAAGGTATATACATTTAATATTTTTTCCTGATTATTAAATAATTTGGGTAATTATTTACAAAGATATTCACAACAATTCCTCCATGTTCCCGTGCAGTATAACCTTGTCATTCCTCCCAATAAAAAGTCCTGTCAGTACTCTCCTTCCCCTTGACTTTGGTTTGACTTTGTGACTTGCTTTGACAAGATTCTGGCCTTGGTTTTATTTATTTACTTTTTAAAATTTATTATTATTATTATTATTATTTTGAGTTGGAGTCTCACTCTGTCACCCAGACTGGAGTGCAGTGGCCGCTCCCGGCCACCGCAGCCTCGACCTGCTGGGCTCCGGCGATCCTTCCGCCTCAGCCTTCCAAGTAGCTGGAACTACAGGTGCATGCTGCCACGCCCGGCTAATTTTTGATTTATTGTAGAGATGAGGTCTCGCCAAGTTGCCCAGGCGGGTCTCGAACCCGTGGGCTCAGGCAATCCACTCGCCTCAGCTTCCCACAGGCGCGGGATTACAGGCTGAGCCACCGAGCCCAGCTCTCAGGCCTTGATTTTAACAAACCGTTCACTTTCTATTTTCATTCTCTTGGAACCCTGAGGTCACTATGCTGTGAACATTTCCAGTCTCAGTTACAGGAGGATGAGTGATCCCATGGAGAACACAGGCCCCCCAGCCAACAACCAGCTCCAGCTGCCAGACAAAGATGGATTCCATCTTGGACTGTCCAGCCTAGTCACCAGCTGAGTGCAGCTGGCTGAGGGCATCTAGACAAGACCAGCAGAACTACTCTGACAGTCCACAGAATCTTTTGAATTAATAAGTCATTATCTTGGAAGGCTGAGACAGAAAGATCACCTAAGCCCAGCAGGTCGAGACTGCAGTGGCCATGAGTGTGCCACTGCACTCCAGCCTGGATGACAAGAGTGAGACTTCAACTCAAAAAATAAATAAGTCATTATAAGTTTTAGCTTAGATATTTTAGGATGACTTTTTACATAGCAGTAGGTAACTCAAATAATATTTTTCATAGATATAGACAATAACCATGTTTTGAAAGTACTCTCTCAACCTGAATTAAACATTTCTTGGCCACTTCAAAATCCAATGAAGATTTTGTTAAAAAAAAAAAAAAGAGAGAGCAGAAAATTTTTACATCAGTTTTGATGGGCGCCTCTCATAGTTCTCACAAAATGAGTGAGAAGAGTGTGGAACAATGAACTTTTCTTTCTCTTGGTAAAGGAATGAATTGTAAACTGTTTCCCTACCAGCAGGCTTGTGCACTTTCCTTTGCTTTTGGATCACTGAAGTACTTTTGTTGGCATTTAATATTAAATTGTTTTGTTTCCCTCAACACTGAACCTTAATCCACAAAAATCTTACCACAATTTTTCTCTTGCTAAACTGTGACTTTTAGACATAGATTTCTCGATTGCAGGCAAAAATATCCAACTCCTACTCATTTGGGAAAAACAGAAATCTATTTCAAGGAAAATGACAGCTCACAAAATTGATGAGAATCTAGAGGATCAGGCTTAAGAAACCTAGAACTGAAGAACTCTGAAGAGCTCTGCAGAAGAAACCAGTGAAAGATTATGCCACAGGGACAGTGGAATCATTCTGCTGCAAGACATGGATCCCCATGTCTTTGAGGGTCACCCACTTGAGAGTCAAAGTTCCTAAACAGAATTTCTGATTGGTTGAGCCCGGGTCATGCGCCCACCCTCTAACTGCATCAGAGTTGAGTCATAGAGGATGTGGCCCTCTGACTTCTCTAGGGGAGAAACTACTTCCTGCTTAGTCTACAAACAGAAGGAAATCTTCTCAATTGTACTATTAGGAGGGGGATTTGAATGTTAGAATGCTAAAAAGCAGCAATGTCCATTTCCATCATTTTGAACATGTTCTTAAATTTGCTCTTTTCTGTGTCAATTACACACCTTATCGAAGAGTTTTAAGTAGATTAGGATCTACCTTTTAAGTACTACTAAAAATTCCATTTTTAACTCGATTATGTTATGACCTTTGTCTTTTCACCTTTCCAGTTTATACTTTTATTAATAATAACATGAAATTTAAAATGTCATAGTTTTTATTTAATTGATCCTCATTGTACAAGTATTGTCTGTGTAAAATAACATTCTGTGTTGCAGGCAGCGCTATAAATTGATGGCTTACAATGTTCATTCGTCAACTATATGAAAATCTACTAGGAGCATACTAAAGTCAAGGCCTTCCAGTGCCCCATGCCCTTTTTCCGGAGAAAGAAGTTATTCCTTCTTCCCCAGCTATAAACCAAGGCTAAGGGAAAATGCTATTGGGAGTGAGAGGTGAGGCATTAAGGGAGATTCTTCTCTCTCACTAATTGTGTTCCTTTACTTCTAAAAGCCTTTATTATACAAATAAAAACAGAATAACCAAGAGGTGGATATCACAAAGAACATTAGGATTGAAGTCTAAAATAAATATTCTAACAAGGACCTGTTAATTGGAGGAATCCAGGTCATGAGAAAGTCATGTACGAGAGGTCAGTTTAACAGACTTGAAACAAGATTTGCTCATTATAGAAAAGTTATCTCTGATCATACAGCCTGTCATTTTGATAGCATAGTATCATAAAATATAGCATTTAATCTGAAAACACTGATTAATATATTAAGGCAATTCTTGCAGGAAAAATGGTTCATTTCTACACAGATTTTAAAAATTAGAAACAAAGCCACTGGTGATCAAATGACTTACCTTCCAGGCACAGACTAAAGGAACAGCTCAATATCAAACAGGTGAGAATTCTGCCTCTCCTTCCTTCCCATCGCTGCACTGATAAAGGGTCTCTCCTTCTCTGGTGACTACAGTCCTGAAATTTGAAGATGGAAATGTTCACATTTCATTTCAAGATAGTAGAAAGGACATGCTCTTTTCCTCTCACAACAAAACCCTAACAATAACAGAAAACAGATTTGAAGGGATATTCAGCTATGCTGAAAAGGAAAAAGGAGAACTTAGATAAGAAATTGTGAGAACCACAAAAGGTCACCAGATTGGCTTTATGAAGAAACTCATAGCAGGAGATAAGTATGAGAAAGTTCCAGCAGAGGACTAGCAGCCAGAGTACTCTATGCTGGTGTTTCTTTTTTCTTTTTTGAGTTGGAGTCTCACTCCGTTGCCTAGGCTGGAGTGCAGTGGCACACTCACGGCCACCCCAGCGTTGACCTGCTGGGCTCCGGCGATCCTTCCTCCTCAGCCTTCCAAGTAACCAGAACTACAGGCTCCTTTACCGACTCATTTTTTTGATTCATTGTAGAGATGAGGTCTCACCAAGTTGCCCAGGCTGTTCTCGAACCCGTGGACTCAGGCAATCCCCTCACCATGGCCTCCCAAAGTGCTGGGATTACAGGCTTGTGCCACAGCGCCCGGCCTACGCTGGTATTTCAATGTGAAAATTCTTGCCCTGCATTTCTTGCGAAATTTATGTTTTTCAAAATCTTAAGACAAAGTAATTGAGAAATCAAGAAAACGGAAAAATGATTTAATTCTTCTCTCAGAATTAACAATTAGCAAGCAACCTGGTGGTATTATGTGTTGGAAAGGATTCACTGATGTCTAGTTGAAAAGCAAGACATTCGGCAGGTGAAGGTTAAAGTCAACATGTCCAGGAAACTAAAAGGAGTGTGGAAGAGAGAAACAGGCGCTGTCTCATCAGTCAGTATTGCTGTGACTTTTGTCATGTTATCATTGGGTGTCCATGGCCCAGTCTGCTGCTAATATGAATTATTCTTGCAAATGTCAGTAAGTTCATCTGAAATATCAATAAGATTATTCATATAGTATTCTTTTTTTTTTTTTTTTTTTCTGAGTTGGAGTCTCACTCTGTTGCCCAGACTGGAGTGCAGTGGTCGCTTCCGGCCACCGCAGCCTCGACCTGCTGGACTCCGGCGATCCTTCCGCCTCAGCCTTCCAAGTAGCCGGGATTACAGGCAGGCACTACCACGCCCGGCTGATTTTTTGATTTATTGTAGAGATGAGGTCTCGCTGCCCAGGCGGGTCTCGAACCCGCGGGCTCAGGCAATCCACTCACCTCAGCCTCCCAAAGGCGCGGGCTTACAGGCTGAGCCACCGAGCCCGCCTCATATACTATTCTTTAAACAAGTCCTATGTGCCAAGAAATGACAAGTTTGGAAAGCAAAGTAAGTCCTTTAATTAACAACTTTAACTCAAAATTCTGTGTAGTACAGTTAGATTAGATTAGATTCTAATGTTGTTCAAATACTGCCCAACATTTTCTGACATTTCCTAGGTCTGAATATTTGCTCTAGGGTACAGTTCTATGTGAAGGGAAGAAATGTAAAAAGAAAAATATGTGAATATTACTGGAAGAATTCTCCCTTGAGAAATCAGAAACTGATCCAAAATCAGAATAAGTAAAAGCAATATCGATTTCAATTGAAAAACCAAAATTCATTTAAAAAAAAAGGAAATTAATTTTTATGAAGCTACATGTATCCTGACACCCAGCTTAATGATGGTTTTGGATGCACTATTAATAAATTAGCAAATGTTAATGAAAAATAAAGGTAGTTTTTGTCACAAAACAAAGAGCAAGACTATTAGATAAAACAATTAATGCTTTGTGTTTTAAAACTTTAAAATATTAACTTTTAACCATTAAATATATATGATATATTATTTGCATTTTAAAATAATTTTATTTGACATTTGTCTTACTGTTCCTTCATTTTACTGTTTTCCATTATAAAATGTCAATGTCAGACAAAGATCATTGTAATATGTCATTAAAACATAAAATTTTGTTCCAAATATTGGTTTATAATAATAATTTTAAGAATTGGCCCGGCACAGTGTCTCATGCCTATAACCTCAGCACTTTGGGAGACTGAAGTAGGAGGATTACTTATGACCAGGCTAGTCAACATAGCAAGAACTTGTCCCTACCCACCCAAAAAATAAACCGGGCATGATGGCACACACCTGTAGTCCCAGCTACTTGGGAGGCTGAGGTGGAAGGATATCCTGAGCCCAGGAGTTTGAGGCTTCGTTGATTGTGGTCATGCCACGGCACTCCAGCTTGGGTGACAGTGAGACCCCCCTCAGCTCAAAAAAAAAAAAAAAGAAAATTTTTGAACATTTTCCTAAAATCCTATGGAAGAAAAATGATCACTTGTTACTAATGAAAATATGTAAATGTGAATTTTTTAAAATAGAAAATAATGTCATTTCAGGAATTCCTGAGAATACCTGCAAATTCTGATAATTTGTTCTGAAATTTCAAATCTAAAAATCTGTTGGAAATTTGGAAACCCGAAATTTCAAATCTAAACATCTGTTGGAAATTTGGAAACCCTAAATTTGGAAACTCTAAAACCAAAGGTAATGAAAGCCAGGGGTAGATAAGCCCAAAGAAAGAGGCCAGAGAGTCACCCTGACGGCATTTTCCTCTCTTGGCCAGGCTGCAGTGCCTGGGACTGTCTGACACTAGGGGGCAGCAGTGAGTATGAAACTTCCCGTCTGAGACAAAACAAGGCCAAAGGAGGGTAAGACCCACATTCGGGAGACATTTTGGTTAAATCCTCCTTAGTTGCCTGGTAAACTATTAAGTATCTTTGCTGTCAACTGTCTTGATTCACCTATCTCAATATTCACCTTTTCACCTGATTTTGATTGGTTAGCAAGGAAAATATAAGAACTGTTTATGTCTTATGATATGTCTGTTTCATTTGCAAAGTGAGAAGCATGCCAGTAACTGGAACAGTATCTGGCAGGTAGCGGGCACTCAATAAACATGTGTTAACAAATAACTGCATAATGCAATTCACAGAGGAACAGAGAATCCTTTTACTTGGAACCAACCACTTTAAGTCAAAATTATGCAAATCCAATCAAATACCTCATAAAGAAAATGTTACCATTAAAAATTAGGTTATGTATCATAACCTTGATATACAACCTTCTGTAAAACTTAAAAAGATTGTCATCTTTTTTGACTTCAACCAACTGGAGAGTGATGCATCCGCTTTAATGGGAAACAAAATTTCTGTAAGGATATTGCAAGAATCATCTCAGCAGAAATAAGTAAGAGACCCAGAAGTATAAGACTACCTCCTAGAACGTAGATATAAGAAACACAGATCAAGGTCAATAGTCTGTCTTCTCGTTGTAAATTTACCTGCTCATCTGATTGCATATAAAATTGGGATCCAGTTATTTAAAATTTGTGCTTTTTGTGTATTACTCATACCAGGATTGGAAGTTTATGTCGCACATCAAAGTCAAGACATGTCTTAACATTGCCATTCACCAGCTGATCCTTAAACTTTCTTTATTATAAAGATAATGGAGAGTAAAATATGAACAATATAGCCAGGCAATATTTTAAAAAGCTGCCTTGAAAACTGTGAGATATATCTGTTTGAATCCCAGGACTGTGAATTCAACAAGATTCATCCGTATCAAATGTCTGCCATAGTCATTCCTAGGGGTTCTATGTGGTGGATTCTGCATCGGCCACTGCACAGTCTTTAGCTCAACCACCCCTCACAAAGTCTTGTGGGGAAAGTACTATTATTCCTTGCTTTACATGGAAGAATACTAAGGCTACTTTCCCAGGCCCGCTGGTAAACATGTGACAAAGCTGGGGTTTCACTTGGACCCTAGCCTCCAGATTCTATTCTTCCTCACACAGTGATAAAACTTAGCCTCTGGCCTTTAAGAGCTCAAGGTCTAACAGGGTAAATAGATACATAAGCAACTGTGATGATAATAATAATGTTATAAACGCTAAGATAAGGCCATGAAACATGGACTGTAACAATTCAGGGAGACACCATAATCTAGCAGATAAGAGCACAAGCTCCAGTTCCAGCTCTCGAGGCTCATCCATGTCTGCCTCCCTGCCTATCAGGGCCCTTATTTATAAAACAAGGATGCTCTTCACAAGAACTCGGAAAACAGGCCTGAGAACTGAATGAGTGAATCTATGCCAAGTGCTCAGAGCAGTCCCTGTGACCTAGAAAACCTAAATTAGTGCTATCATGATCATGGAAGAGCAGATTATTGAAGCTGACCAAAAAGATGTGGAAAGACTTCCTGGAGGGCTTTAGATTTCAGCTGTGCCTTGAAACAAGACTTGTTATTTGAAAAGAAAAACAGAAACAAAACCGTATACTCTGGGTGCAGCAAAAAAAAAAGCACCTTCCAGAAGACAGCAACAACTCAAAACTGAAACAACAAACAAATAAACAAACAAAACAGATCTTGGTACAGGACATGCATGGTGTACGGACTGATGTACTTGGAGAGCGAGGCTTGTGGGAATTCCATGTGAATGGGAAGAAATAAAGCCAGAAACCTAATAAAAGATTAGGTTTAAATATAGAAGGGGCTTCTGTAGGAATCTCAGTCTATAAGGACTAATCACTGGTTTTCCTTTACCTAAATGGAAGTGTTATTTTTTGTCTCAGAGAACCATGTTTTATTTATTTATTTTAAATTTGACTCATAAGCCTACTGGATCTCAAAATCTCCAAACTCTGAATGCTTCTTGTTTCTTTATCTTTGACTGCAACCTGTGTCATGGTTAAAAAGTAAATTAAGTAAAATCTATAAAATAAAACCAATTAAAAATAAAATAAAAATTAGACTGATGGGCGGTTATGCTAAGTTTTGGAGGAGTTTGTTTCTGTTTGTTGTTTGTTTTTATAGTTAGTAATTCTGAACAATACCAAGACACACAGGCAATCTCAGCAGGAGATACACTAAGCTTTTATAGGATCACAGTTTCAGCTGGTGCATGAATTAATGTTAACTTCATGGAAAGCTTGAAAAAAAGAAAAAAGTTTGAGCTCCACCTTGTGGTAGCACATGTTGAGGGCCAAGTTAAAGTACAGGTTTTTGTGCAGAAAAAGCATGTCTTAGACATGCATACATTGCCAGCCAAAAAAAAAAAAAAAATCATTTTTTTGAAAAGAAAACAAAAGACCAGGAAAGCCTTGAAAAGTGTGCTGTTTCTTTGAAGATCTTCTAATATCAGAAATATCACAGTGTACACTGATGGCCACTGGGCAGAATCCTGCCTAAAGGCTGTGTGTATATGTACGTGTGTAATTAATTTGTGCTAATTACTAGCATTCAAATTTTTTGGTATATGACAAAAATCCAGATTTCCAGCTTCTCTTTATAAAACCAGAAGATCTGGGAGCCCTGGCTTTGCAATAATTAGCTGGAACTGAGTAGTTGATGAACCCTGAAGATAAGACATGGAATCTCTATATTATAGTCTCTGCTGGACAACCTCACTTATTTATTACCCTTTTAACTGTTGTTGGTACTTGGTTTGTGATCCCTGTCGAAGCAGAAAGCTCATAGCACAAAGGCTCCAACGTCATTGGAAGAGCACAACCCGTGAAATTTAGGACTCTCCTGGTTCACAGCTTTTCACTCCTGGCTGGCCACCATATTTATTTAGTCCTGCTGGGTTTCTATTTACTAAATAGAGTGCTTAAAATATAGTGTAGGTTTGGAGTAAAACTCTATGACACTTTCTTTTTTTAAAAGTGATGTTTGTCTCAAAACAAGCAAATTAGGTTTGAGCTTCCAACTACAGGCATACATTGCATTACGACGTTTCCATCAACAATGAACCACATATAAAACAGTGGTCCTGTAAAATGATAATGGAGCTATCTTATACAGGTGCACCATTTTTAATCTTTTATATCATATTTTTATTGTCACTTTCTTGTGTTTAGATACACAAAAATCATTGTGTTACAACTGCCTACAGTGTTCAGTACAGTAACATGCTGTACAGGTTTGTACCCTAGGAGCAATAGGCTGTACCATATAACCTAGGTGTGTAGTCATCTGTTCTATCTAGGTTTGTGTAAGTACACTCTATGATGTCCATACAATGGCAAAATCACCTAACGAGTCATTTCTCAGAACATATATCCCTGTCGTTGGGTGATTCATGACTGTATCTGGTTTATGGTAACTTAATCTCTTTTTATGAGGACATGCTCACTCCCTGGGTGTCCTGACATCTTCCTTTAGCTGTAGTTTGGCTTTCTGCAGAGTCAGTTACCTCAGTCAACTGTGGCCAGAACATGTTAAATGAAGAATTTCAGAAACGAACAAACCATACATTTTAAATTGCATACCACTCTGAGTTGCATGATAGATTCTCATGCCTCCCACCCACCCTCTGTCGTGCTTGGGACCTGAATCCTCTCTTGGTCCAGTGTCTCCATGCCATCTACATTACCCGTCTGTTGATGACTTAGGAGGTATCTCAGTGATCAGATCGCCAAATCACAGTAACCCTTGTTTTGCTTTATAATGGTCCCAAGGCGCAAGAATAGTGATGCTGGACATTCAGATATGCCAAAGAGAAGCCGCAAAGTGCTTTCCTTAAGTGAAAATCTGGAAGTTCAGTTATGAACAGTATACTGTTATCATTGTTCCATTTTATTATTAGTTACTGTGGTTCGTCCCTAACTACGCCTAATTTATAAATTAGCCTTTATCATAGGTATTTATTATGTATATGAAAAAATAGTGTATATAGGATTCAGCACTAGCCATGGTTTCAGGCATCCACTGGAGGTCTATGGAAAGTATTTCCCATGGATAAGAAAGAGACTACTATAAGAGAACACATTCAAAATAGTTCCAAGACATTCAAAGAAGTGAAAGCCTTCTGTTGTCCCTTATCAGCTGTGTCTCAACTTTCATATCACCCTCTCAGACAAGCTTTCTCAGTCATCTTGTTAAAGCAGCCCTCCAAGTCCATTATTTTACCTTTTATGTCCTTTTATGTTTTACCATGACATTATTTTTGCCATTTTCTTAACCATTATCAGTATCAGAAGTTTGCTGTTGTTTTTTGGTGGGGGGGGATGTTGAGTTGGAGTCTCACTATGTTGCCCAGTCTGGAGTGCAGTGGCACACTCACAGTCACCACAACCTCGACCTACTGGGTTCAGGCAGTCCTTCCGCCTCAGCCCTTCAAGTAGCTGGAACTACAGGCACATGCTACCACACCTGACTAATTTTTTTATTTATTGTAGAGACGAGGTCTCACCAAGTTGCCCAGGTTGGTCTCGAACCCCTAAACTCAGGCAACCCTCTTGCCTTCGTCTGTTGTTTTTCTTTCTTTTTTTAAATTTACTAAATGCATTTATTCAATTTACTTGTTTTTTGAATAGGTTTATTGTCTATATTCTCCTTATGCAAAGAAGATCTACTGTGTTTAATGCTGGGTTTCAGAGCCTAGTATAGTGCCTGTTACTAACTGCCTTAAGTTTGCTGCACCTTATGAGTAGTGTTTTCCAAATTGACTTGAAGACTGGATGGCACTAATCCTCCAGTGAGATTAGAAAATAAAGAATAAGTAAGAGTCATGGAAGTCCAGCTGATATTACCAAGGAAGAAGGCAAAAAGGGGTTACTCAGAATCAAGAAGGTAATAGTCTTGCTGTGCTGTGGACTAATGGTTGAGAAACCCTTCTTTTTTGTTTTGTTTTGTTTTGTTTTGAGTTGGAGTCTCACTCTGTCGCCCAGACTAGAGTGCAGTGGCCGCTCCCAGCCACCGCAGTCTCGACCTGCTGGGCTCTGGTGATCCTTCCGCCTTAGCCTTCCAAGCAACTGGAACTACAGTCACTCGCTACCAGGCCCAGCTGATTTTTTGATTTATTGTAGAGATGAGGTCTCGCTGCCCAGGCGGGTCTCGAACCTGCGGGCTCAGGCAATCCACTCATCTCAGCCTCCCAAAGCCGCGGGATTACAGGCTGAGCCACCGAGCCCGGCTGAGAAACACTTCTTATTGGTCAGTCTGACCCTGAATGTGATTCTGAGACCCCTCTCAAAAAAGTCTTATTGGATTCAATAAGGAAACTTGGTACCACTTGTGATTCACAGATTTGTGAATTTTTTTTTTTTTTTTTTTTTTTTTTTTTGAGTCAGGGTCTCACTCTGTCACTCAGGCTGGAATGCAGTGGCACAATCACAACTCATTGCAGCCTTGGCTCCTGGGCTCAAGTCATCCTCCTGCCTCAGTCTCCAGAGCAGCTAGGACTATAGCCATGCACCACTGGCTAAATTTTTGTATATTTTTGCAGAGACAAGATTCCTCTATGTTGCCCAGGCTAGTTTAGAATTCCTGGGCTCAAACGATTCTTCTGCCTCAACCTCCCAAAGTGCTGTGATTATAGGCATGCGACACTGCACCCGACCTGAAATGTATTTTTATAATGCTTCTGTTCCATTTCTAAACTCTAGCACGGATTAAAGTTTTAGGGAAAATTGGGAAGATAGCAAGTGTCTGCATCCCTGAGGTCAGATTTCTTTTATTAATCTTTTATAGTTGATCACAAGTCAGCATGCACAATAACAATAGTAAGAATCCAACCAAGAGCCATGTGACAGATGTATTTATAGAAAACCACAAATGCTTGTTTTAAAGTGATCATTTTGAATTTGGAATTTTTTTTTATGTACAGGCTTGGAAAATGGTAGCACTTAGCATTCAGCCTTGTCACTGCAGCAAGACTATTGTACCTGTGTCCCAGCATAAGAAGCTTCTCTGCAATCCCGATTTGCACTCCATTGACCATCATGCAATAGAGGAAGCAACGTAGAAGTGGCAACATAGATGTCTGTCTCTACTTCTTTCTCCTCACTGCCCCCCACACTCACCCCAACAACCTAGGTAGTTGTTGCTCTTACTTTGTGTTCTGTGTTCTCACTTTGCTCCTTCAGCCCTACAAGCCATTACCTGAGAATTGCCTTCCATCAATGCCTGCCATGATGATCCCAGAATTCTTTCAAGTGGGCCTTCTCAAGTGCTCCCCAAACACCGAGCTAATGCTCGTGCAAAAGTGGTTTCCTGCTCCATTCCCAGGTGGATGTGTGGGGCTTTATTCCCTGACAAGCAAAAAAAAAAAAAAAAAAATTCAATGTATCGATTGCTCATTTCTGGAATTTTTCATTTAACATTTTCTGACCACAGTTGACTGTGGGCAACTGGACACCCCAGAAAGCCAAACTACAACTAAAGGGGGCAGCTGCATGTCACAACTCCTAGGGAGTGAGAAAGACCTCATAAAGTGGGATTAAGTTTCCACAAATCAGATACTATCATGATTGTTCAATGACAGGGCTATGTTCTGAGAAATGTGTCATCAGGTGATTTTGGCATTGTATGAACATATTGTCTTCTCTTGGACACAGCACAGTCTGTTGTATCATTGCATACAAGAAACTTTGACTTTTACTAGTCATTATTGTTGCTTTGTTTAAAAAAAAACACCAAAAATCTTTCCTTGACCTCACCAGCCTTTGGTATACAGAAGGTGTTTATCAACATTAAGATCCCAAATGTTATTGCACCCACGTGTTGAGTCGTAGGCGTGGGTGTTAGGCAAAGTCTCGTCTGATTATGTCTGCAAGCCCATAGTTTAGGAATGGGTCTATCAAGCTTACTCACTGTGTGGCCTGTTCTGTATTCTTACTTTGCTCCTTGAGTCCCTCAAGCCAGTAGTGGAGAAATGCTATCCATCGATGTCTGACGTGATGATACCAGAACTCTTTCGAGTGGGCCATCTTCAGTACTCCCCAAACACCCAGCTGATGGTAGTGCAACAGTGGTTTCCTGCCCAATTTTCAGGTGGATGTGTGGAGCTTTGTTCCCTGACAACCAAAAGTGCCTTACATGTACCCACCATCTCAGAACCTCCCCTCCAGGAACGGCTCCATCAGATTCTGTCTTCAGTCTCTGTCTTCACTGGACTCCAATCTCTTCCATTTCCCTTCCTTTCCCCTACTTCCTCAAAGGCTGCATCCCCATACATTTGTGATCAACCACCACCATGCTTATCAGAAAAATTTCCCAGAAGATCTGACTGGGCATAGTAGTATGCATCTGTAGTACCACCTACTCAAGAGACTGAGGTGGAAGGATAGCCTGAGCAAAGTAGATTGAGGCTGAGACTGTGGTGAGCCATGATACCACTGCACTCCAGCCTAGATGACAGAGTGAGATCTCGACAGGCAAGAAAAAAATTGACATATTTTGCATTAACTTTTTCACATGGAGTCTTCCAAATTCAGTGTATATTTTACACTTTATAAATGTACATCTCAATTTCCAGCCATGGTGCACATGCTCAAAAGTTGCATGTGACTAGTGGCTACAAGATTGAACGAGTTCAGTTTTAAAACATAGGAGGGAATTTTAGAAATCATGCTGTACCCTTGTCTTGCAGGTAATTGAGAGTCAGAAAGGTTACATTATTACCAACATGTCCAACAACTAATCAGTAGCAGAGACAGGCCTGCAACACTGGGGCCCCAATTCTCATCACATGCATTTTTATTCATTTGATGCTGCTTATCCTAAGTGGATTAAGTCACTCTGCTACTAACACATACTCACCTGAAAGATTACAAAGAATGTACCAAAATAATCTGGATAGTTATTTTCATGAGATCCATAAATGATTAGACTTTTCCAGTTAAGTAAAACCTTCCCTGAAATTGCTTTTTGATTAACAACTCTTTATATTAGATCAATTAAAATAATTCTAAATTTTAAAGTAAAATGTAACTACATTTTTCAAATAAAAATATTTAATTCACACACACACACACACACACACACACACACACAAGGAAATCATGGGTAATGTCTATCCAGCTCTTAATTCTGTGCTAAGTTTGGTGCTTAGTCATTTTCAACATTATCTCATGTGACTTCTATAGAAACTACAGTGGAGACCATTACAGTCCACTTTAAAGATGAGGTAATTCAAGTTTAGTGAGGATAATGAGTCCAGGTCAAAAGGATAATAATGATAATACGAAGATCACATGGCTGTCAAGTAACACTCTTAGGAATAGAACTCAAACTCAAACCTTAGCTGTGATTTCCAAGCCAATGTTCTTTCGCCTACTTGGCCGCCACAGTGACCTAGTAACCTACTAAGTTGAGACACATGGAGCCTTTTCTATGGTGCTGTCCAAAAGGCTGAGTATCTCCACTCAGTCTGATCTATTGTTCCACTAGGGACAAACATTTCCCATGGAATCATTCATTTCACGTTTTGTTGAGATCAATTGTAAATCCAGCTCATGGCTCTTTTTGCAGTAGGCTAATTTTCATCTGCTGATGGACTATTCCACAATCATTTATACAGAAGATTATAATAATGTGGTCTTACGCTATCTAGACCTTTTTATCTATGCTGTTAACTATTCTCTAAGTAATGGCTTTGGTGATGAGAAAGTAATTGAGCCTGATCATTTATTCTCAGACGATTTATAGAGAGTTACAGTTTTAGAGTTTCCAGGGAGCATGGATATTCTAATCTTTTATAATGGTATTGTTCTCTTAAAATTCTCTTAAAATTGGCAAAATCTCAGTATGGCTGATCAGGGTTTTCAGAGGCTCAATCACCCTGTGGATTAAAACTGGATACATTTGAAAATGTCATGACTTGACATGACCAATTACTAATTTGATACATTATGTATTATTCCATAATGCCATTTGACTTTGGAGAGTTTCTATTACTTTATATATGATATAAAGTGAATGACACAGAAAAAAATTTTGACTGATATTCTACCAAGAGTGGATAAAACACCAAAACCATGCATCCTGGACTTTAATATTGAATCATGATATTAACCTGAGAAATGTGGACTTCATGAACAGTGGCAACCCAGAAATTAAATTCATAATAAACTTTCAGTAACTCTACCTGTTTTCATTTATTTGGGAAAATAATTCCGGACCAGTTATTTTCAATCAAAACATAAGTGTAACTAATACCAAAATTTTTGTAAATCAAATAAAATAGAAAAAAAGTTAATTTCCCAGGTGGCACTTTGGGTTGGTTATGAAATATGGATGATACTTGATTTGAGGCAGCCTATGAGATTTGGCTTCCAAACAAAACAAAACAGAAAGATATTAAATATTTTTCTTGAACTTTTTAAAACTTCTTTAAAAAATGAGCCAGTATGCCAGGCACAGTGGCTCATGCCTATAATTCCAGCACTTTGGGAGGGTGAGGCAGGAGGATCACCTGAGGCCAGGGGTTTGAGACCAGTCTGGGCAACATAGTGAAACACAGCCTCTAAATACATTTTATAGATATAAAGAAAATGAGATCGTTTCTGAAAAAATATTTTATGTAACCACAAATAAAACAGTATCAAGAGAAAAAATTAATGACTTCTAAGGCTAACTGCTGTGATATAGGAAATGATACTAAATGTCAGGGCCTCTACAGATCTGTGGTGATGCATATTACTAGAGAAGAAGGATTTTTATTTGGGTGATATCAGTCAATGAAAATAAGAGATTCATTCTCAAATCTGTCTCCTTGTCTCACTGAAGTCAGAGGTATGTATAATGGGACAGGAATGTAGAAAACAGGAACTTAGGAGATGTAAGGGAAAGTTAGAAACCAGGTGGGATCTGGCATCTCATTGTCTGGACGTGGTGATTGGTGAGTTTCAGTCTCTTGATACTATAGGCCTGAAGGCTGATTTTCTGAGGAACTCAGATAAGACAAGGTTTCAATCTTTAAGGCTAAGAAGGTAAATTTCTATGTTTATTCAAAAACTGTCGCTATTAGTTCTATAAGGAAGTTGGCCTGTTCCTGTAACATATTCTTACGAATAGAAAATGATGTAATTGTATTCATAAGTTGAACAAAACTGCCTTGAAATGTGTACATGTTGACTTAAAAGTCTAGCAATGCTGTAACACAAAAAAGTGTTCAAAAGGACTCAAATTTAAAGTTAATATTTAATCTTTAAGTCATGGGCTGGGTGCCTGTAATCTCAGAACTTTGGGAGTCGGAGGTGAGAGGATTGCCTGAGCCCAGGGGTTCCAGACCAGCCTGGGCAACTTGACGAGACCTGTTCTCTACTATAAAATCAAAAAATTAGCTGGGCATGGTGGCACACACCTGTTAGTTCCAGGTATCGGAAGGTTGAGGCAGAAGGATTGTCTGAGCCTAGCAGTTCTGTGACTGTGTCACTGTAATCCAGCCAGAGAAACAAAGGGAGATTCCAACTTTAAAATTAAAAAATAAAAATAAAAAAATCTAAATGTACACCAGCAGACTAATTAAGTTAATTATAATTTATGACTATTTAGGAATACTATTTTAGTTATTAAAAAGTCCTAATTTTATGACATGGGAAATGATAAAGAGTAGACTAAAACTATATATATCTAATGAACCAAACTACTTTATTGAGTCCGCATATGTATTGAATTTGAAATTTGAAAAAAACAAAGTATTAATGCAAGTTATTCTAAGTAGTGGAATTGTAGTGTCTCTCTTACATTTTTGTTCTACTAAAGTTTTCCAAACTTGTTTTAATGAGCATGTGCCATTCTTACAAATTTTTAAATAAACCCAGTAATTTGTATACAAACTTCTTGGTGGCATGTATGAGGATGTGTGTTATGTGCTATTTAAGTTTTCAGAGGAGGTAACTTTTTTTCATTATTCATAACTGCTGAGTCATCAAAACCAGTCCTGAAAAAGGCAGTTGGATAATCCAAGGCCAAATGGTCAAGGTGACTCATTACAAAAAAACTTTGAGAAAAAGAAATCTCATACAGGGGTTTAAGAGCTCCTGACACCATTATATCGGCATTTCCTTCTTACAGGAAGCAGACTGGAACAAAATTTATGGCTACAGTTTATTTTAAAATAAAGTTATGGCTGTGTCTCAAAGTCTTGTTCAGAAATGCTCGTGCATATGTGCGTTGAGAGCTGAGAATCCCTGTCAGTCCCATTCGTATGTCTGTTGTTTTTGAAACCTTGCTTACTTACTTCTTTTGGCTGGCTTTATTTCTGGCTCTGGTATCTATAGGGATCCACCAGGATAGAACAACCTAGCTCAGGTCACAGTTTTGTTAATATAAAGCTCCTGATATGGCTTAAATTATGTATTCTTCTCAGAAGCCAAAGGAAATAATTCAGAGAGTGTGTTGAAATGCAGTTTTTCAGTTTTTCAAATGAATGGCAAGGTTCTTCAGATAAGTAAATTTAGTTTTCGCATATTTTGTGAGACCTTTTTTGTTCCTTTCAGAAAGAATAAAAAGTATAGTCTAGATTTTTGTTCATTTCTTAGTATTCTAAATTTTCTCAAAGGTTTGGTTATTAGATGTGGAAATAAAGATATAGAAATAATCTATAGCAATTAGATCATCCTGGTGCAAGGCTATTCTCTGACAAAAAAAGGCTTTGGGAGTGAACTTCACTGTTTTAGATTTTTGTCTATGTAGCAATATGGAAATATTTTCAAAAGCTCTCTGGAGAGTGAAAGGGTTAAAATTTCTAAAATTGCTCAAGCTAAATCAGGTGAATATTTAGTGTTACAAAAATCCAGCATATTTTTTAATTTATAGAAAGACTGAAACTTGGCATATTACGTTGGACTGTTTATAACATGAACATTTGTTCTAAAAGTACATTGCCTTTAGCAGATGAATGTCTTTGGAGAACAGTTTGTCATCTTCATCATTCTTATGAAATAGATCAAGAGCAAGGGAGTGTCATTCACATTGTAAATTTGACAACACAATAAATCAGTCCTCTAATCTTATTACTACACAGTGCAAAAATGATTCAAGTAGAAAGCTTTATTTACTCATCTGCATGATAATCTAATGAGATAATAAACTCAGGTTATCAACAGATAATCCATTTTTTATACCATAGAACATTTTTTTCATGCAGATACTAAAGTTTGTGTTTCATAATGCAACTGCTGTAAGTTAAATTGATTCAATTTAATTAACAAGCATTTATTCAGCGCCTACCTGTGCACAGCACTATACTAGGCATACAAAGGAGTTAAAAGTTACGATCCCTGCTCATAAGGAGCTTACAATCTATTTAGGAAATATAATCCATGCATTCAAGAAATAATCAAATCACATGGAAATCAGTAGGAATAACAGACTCTGAATAAAAGACATGAGAGTCCAAAGAAGCCTATCCAAGAAGTGATATGTTTAGGAATGGAAGCTAATCTGGAAAAGATGACCAGAGGAATTACGTTTAGAATTGGTAGAGGAACAGTGCAATCATTCTATGGCCAGCAGGAGATTGAAAAGAAGGGAAAACACAGATGACATAATAAAAATCAGCAAGTCAACTGCAGGAAATGGCGGGCAAATTGGCTTAACTCCGGAAAGGGACACTGTGAGTTAGGAGCGGAACAAGGCCAGTGAGGACACTGAGTGTTAATATTCAAAGTCAATTCAAATTTTAAATACATTATAATCCTTAAACACATCTAGAAACGAATACCCTCAATAAATGTGTTTTTCTAACCCTAACAACAACAAAAACCATACAATGTTAAAATCTAAACTCAGGGGACATGGTCATTGGAAGTCAAATGAGCAGGCTGATGAAACAGCAGTCACAGTGTCTTATCCTTTTTAAAACTCATGAAGAGAGATTGTCCAAGATCCATGCATGCCCTCAAGGTGAGAGACCTTCAACCAAATACTGATCCCAATTCTCTTAGGATTTTTTTTTTTTTCTAAAAAGCCTGTTCCTTTTCATTTTGAATCCAGTAGCCAATACAAAGGTTTTGAATATATATTTGTGGGAGCCATGAATGGGAAGACATAGGAAAAAGGAGAAAATAACATGGTTTCAAAAAGTGAGGTGGTGAATGATTAAATGAGTACTTTATGTAGGTATTTCTGAATTTGAAAGAAAAGAGAAGGTAAAATATTCCCACTCCCACTCAGTTCAGAAAAATTAAGGCAAAATAAAATATTCCCACTCCCACTCAGTTCAGAAAAATTAAGTCAAAATAAATGCATAAAACGAAAGTCCATATGAGCAAACGGTTTTTATTTATTTATTTTTAATTTATTTATTTTAAACAAACGGTTTTTATTTATTTAATTTTAATTTATTTATTTTTAATTTTTTTAGCAATTTTTTTATTATGATATTGTAGGGTACAGTAAGGGTTAGGTATACAAATATGCTTTGTTCGGGCACCCTTGTTGATACAAGGTGTCTCCCCATCCCTAGACAGATATTTACTACCGTTAATGCCAGCTCTCTTCCCCTCCCCCCCATAGTTTCCCACCACTGTCAGTCATTTTCTTATAGTATTATGTTGGATGTTCAAGGTTCACTATATGAGTGAAAACATGTGATACACATCTTTGTTTCTGTGAGAGGTCACTCAGTATTATAGACTCTAGTTCTATCCAGGTTGCTGCAAAATTCATGATTTTTGTTCTTTTTTATGGCTGCGTAGTATTCCATCGTGTATATGTACCACATTTTTTTCATCCAGTCCTCTTTTGATGGACAGCATGGTTGCTTCCAGGTTCTTGCTATTGTGAACAATGCTGCAATAAACATACGTGTGCAGGTATCTTTTTTATAGAATGATTTGAGTTCTTCAGGGTATATTCCCAGTAGGGGGATTGTGGGGTCATATGGGAGGTCAATATTTAGAGCTTTTAGGAATCGCCATACTGTTTTCCACAGAGGTTGTACTAGTTTGCACTCCCACCAACAGTGTAGAAGTGTTCCCTTTTCGCCACACCCTCTTCAGCAACTGTTATTTTTTGAGTTATTGATAATTGCCATTCTGACTGGAGTTAGGTGGTATCTCAGTATGGTTTTGATTTGCATCTCCCTGATGATTAGTGAGGTTGAACATTTCTTCATGTGTCTGTTGACCACTTGCATGTCTTCTTTTGTGAAGTGTCTGTTCATATCTTTTGCCCATTTTATAATGGGGTTGTTCATTTTTTTCTTTTCAGCACATTTGAGTTCCTTGTAGATCCGAGATGTTAAGTCTTTGTCAGACCTGGTGTTGGCAAATACTTTTTCCCAGTCTGTAGGCTGTCTCCCTGCTCTCCTGATGGTTTCTTTGGCTTTGCAGAAGCTTGTCAGTTTAATGAGGTCCCACTTGTCTATCTTATCTCTTATGGCCTGTGGGTTTCGGATTTTGTTCAGGGAACTGGATGCCAGTTCCAATTTCCATGAGGATATGTCCTTCATTTTCTAAGGTTCTTATGGTTTGAGGTTTTACATTTAGGTCTCTGATCCATTTGGAATTAACCTTTGTGCATGGGGATAGATAGGGGTCCTGTTTCAATCTTCTGCATGTGGTCAGCCAGTTTTCCCAGTACCATTTACTGAATAGGTTCTCCTCTCCCCAGTGGTAGGTGGTGGAGGCTTTGTCAAAGATGAGTTGGTTGAGAAATTGAGGTTTTGCTTCTGGAATCTCAGTTCTATTCCATTGATCTATATGCCTGTTCCGGTACCTATACCAAGCTGTTTTGATTATTGTAGCTTTACAGTAGAGTTTGAAGTCTGGTAATGTGATACCACCTGCTTTTTTTTTTTTTTTTGCTGAGGATTGTTCTGGCTATTCTTGGTCATTTGTGTTTCCGTATGAATTCCTGTGTTGTCTTTTCTAGGTCTGAGAAGAATGTTGCTGGTAATTTGATGGGTATTGCATTAAATCTGTAGATTGCCTTAGGTAAGATGGACATCTTCACAATGTTGATTCTTCCAATCCATGAGCATGGGATATTTTTCCACTTGTTTGTGTCATCTTTGGTTTCTTTGAGCAGTGAGCAAACTTTTCTTAAAAATTAACTCATCAATTCCTGGATCACACACACTTTTAAACTCAATTTGTTAGGGAAAATGACAAGAAAATGGTGATGGAGGAACAAATCTCTAATTTGGAATAAGGTGGAGATCATTCTTGCCCGAGTAGGATTGATGATGTCTATACGTATTGACCAGCATGACCTGGATAATCTATCGGGGTAGAACAAGAGACTAGCAACTCCATGATGTTTGTTCTCTGGGCCTTCATATAAGTCATTATTTTTCAACTGCAAGGTGAAGAGTACTTCTGGGCCCCCAGGATACCTATGAAAGTTACTGGCCACCAGCAGCAGCAGCTGTTCAAAAAAGAGAGGGGAGGGGAGGGAGGGAGGGGAGAGAAAGAAAATATAAAGAAGAGGCAAATGAAAATTTAGCTTTCACTGTGCTTAATGGCCCTGAATGAGGTGATCTAAAATCTGTATCGTTCAAATGTGCTCCACTTTGTCATCATATTTAGCATTTTTAGATTCAAAATATTTCTATATTTCTTATTTTGCTGTCCTCACAAATTCCAAAGAAGGGAAAATGAAAGTTCTTCTTTGCCTGCGCCCGTGGGTTCAAGACCCGCCTGGGGCAACTTGGCAAGACCTCGTCTCTACAATAAATCAAAAATCAGCCAGACATGGTAGCGCGCGCCTGTAGTTCCAGCTACTTGGAAGGCTGAGGCGGAAGGATCGCCGGAGCCCAGCAGGTCGAGGCTGCGGTGGCCGGGAGTGGCCACTGCCCTCCAGTCTGGATGACAGAGTGAGATTCCAACTAAAAAAAAAGTTCTACTTTTTTTTTGTTTTCCAATAAGAGTTTCTCACTGTCCAGCAGATATTTAGTATGTATTTACTGAATGACTATAAACTTCATAGGAAAACATCAGATAAATAGCATGCTATAGCATTATATCATTATTTAAAACAAAAACAATAAGCCTTAACTAAAATTTAGATCTTAGAAGTCAGGATTTTCCACTCACCATTTTAAGCACGATCTTGATCATGTTAAATTATACAAAAGTACTACCGGTGTATGTGATATACATGCTTCCACTACCTCATCTTCTGCAAAGACTAATCAATATGTCTATTCAATTTCCACTAACATAGACTCCATTTCAGACTATATCTCAACGCAGTACCCCAGGTAAGCAATATGCAGTGAACAGAGTTAAGATGGAGATAAAAACCATTGCTCCTCCAAGTGTAGGAAATATAAAAGATTGCTTCGCCTGTGGAGGCAAATACCTTGCATTGAACTTTTGTCCCCTCCCAAGCATGGTAATCAAGCTATTTGGGGATGAAGAGGAGAGCATAAACTTACCAGGAAGTGGGGGGACAGGAGAGGAGACAGCAATAGTGGAATTTTACAGACACCAGGCAGATTAATGCTAAGTGACTTACCAGTTCTAAAAAACTGAAAAGCTAAGCCTACAGAGGGGAAAGATAGGAAGCGACATAATTTACGTAGCAAAATCTTCAAAATGCCCAGTAAATGGCAGCAACAGGTACCTCTGACATGAAGAACCAGTACAAAGAACAGTTAGGCTTGGCGGGGTGGGAGTTGTAGAAGTGATTAAAAAAAAAAAAACAAGAAGAAGCAATTGGAGGCCTAGATCTGTTTCACTTGGCACAATTGGT
Organism: Carlito syrichta; assembly: GCF_000164805.1. Taxonomy (NCBI): domain Eukaryota; kingdom Metazoa; phylum Chordata; class Mammalia; order Primates; family Tarsiidae; genus Carlito; species Carlito syrichta. Next base: position 829,242 of record NW_007256597.1, on the reverse strand, counting down.
AACTGCTCTCTTCTTTATCCTGGCACCAGACTGGAAGAATTTTTTTCTAAAAAAGAGTAAAACTGAAATGTTTATGGTACAAGGAGTACCATAGTAAAAAACAGTAGACTTGAGTGAGCGATTATAAGCTGAAAACTGAAATCCGTGTCCGCTCTCCCACTCAGGTGCTACAGTTTTGCTAATCAAACCTTTACTCTCTGGGCAGAAGTTTGGAAGTGCCTTGCCTAAGGAATCCAATTAGCCTAAAAGGAAAAGCCTAAAGATACTGACACTGGCATGCATCAAACACCCCAGGTAGAGCCTTCCAAGGAAGACTGCTCACATGCTTAGAGCTTCCAAACCCACCTTGATATCCTACCCTGAAATATGAGCATCACAAAGCACCTGCTCAAAGTTTCACATGCTCAGAGCTTCCAAACCCACCTTGATATCCTACCCTGAAATATGAGGATCACAAAGCACCCTATAAAAGGCCCTAACAAACACCAATAAGAGAAAAAGAAAGGCCAAAACTGCTTTTAAAAAACCAGCGACTATATAAGGTGAAGAAACTTCAAAAAGAGTTATTAATAGTCTCATAAAGATAAAACAAGTCATTGTAGTCATTAATGAAGAACAAGATGGTATTTAAATAAGAGTAATTAAGAATAAAAGTGACTCAGTCTGTAATCCCAGCACTTTGGGAGGCCAAGGCGAGTGGATTGCTTGAGCCCATGGGTTCGAGACCCACCCAGACAACTTGGCGAGACCTCATCTCTACAACAAATCAAAAAATTAGCCGGGTGTGGTAGCACGCGCCTGTAGTTCCGGCTACTTGGAAGGCTGAGTGGAAGGATCTAGCAAGTTAACGCTGTGGTGGCCGGGAGCGTGCCACTACACTCCAGTCTGGGTGATGGAGTGAGACTCCAACTCAAAAAAAAAAAAAAAAAAAAAAAAGAAGAAAGAAAAATAAAATTCCCTGCAATCGAAGAGCGTGAGTTTCCAGAGTGAAAAGGTCCCTTGATGAGTACACAGGAAATAAAAACAGATCCACATCAGACACATCATCATGAAATTTAGAACACTGGAGTTGGAAATAAGTATTAGTAGATCTACTACTTTCTACATAGGGAAACCAAACAGACTAATTAAAAATACAAGTTACTCGAGAAAGATTAAGAATCAGAATGTCTTTGAACTTCCTGGTTGCAATTCTGGAATCTAGAAAACAATAGGAAGTCTCTGAAGAATTATTATTCTGAAAGGATTTTATTTTTAATCTGATTAGATGGGTATTTTTTGTGCCCAAACTGGCAATCAAAAGGGAGGGTAAAAGAAGGAAAGCTTCAAAAATGCAGCGAATCAGAAAATTTGCCTCTCACAAGCCCCTTCTTCCTCAAAACACGTGAGCAAACCAAGAAAGAGGAAGTTAGGGGAAGTGTAAAACAGGATATCCACAACAGAATAGAGGGATATAGAGATTCTGCTGGATGGCAACAAGGAGAAATCAGAGGAAACAGCTATATACCTGACAGTATATATACTAGTGGAGGCTGGAGAAGTTCAGAAGATTCTGGTAAAGGTTTCTCTGAGAAAATGAAATGGATAGAAAACCCAATACTTCGGAATATATTGAGGGTGTAATTCAATAAATAGCAGATATTTGATGACTGAATCATCAAAAAATACACAGAAAAATTTTAAAATGTTTTATGAGACTGATACGTTGCTGGCTGTACTAAGAGGGGATCTCAAGAAAATGTTTTAAAAGAAACAATTATAAGTCCTTAGAAAATTAAAAGGTATGCCCAAGTAGTCATAGTTGACTACGTAGCTTAGCCACAAAAACATGATGAGCCCATAATAATCTATATTGGCCTAACCAAAATAATAATATAACTCTACAGGTAGAATGTGTAGAGAGATTGGGGCCAGAGTATCAAAAGGAGCTAAATCTTTATCTCCATGGTAGTCAACAATTTTTTTTTTTTTGAGTTGGAGTCTCACTCCATTGCCCAGACTGGAGTGTAGTGGCCAATCCCGGCCACCACAGCCTCGACCTGCTGGGCTCCAGCGATCCTTCTGCCTCAGCCTTCCAAGTAGCTGGAAAGACAGGCGCACGCTACCACGCCCGGCTGATTTTTTTTAAATTTATTGTAGAGATGAGGTCTCGCCAAGTTGCCCAGGCGGGTCTTGAACCCGCGAGCTCAGGCAATCCACTCACCTCAGCTTCCCAAGGCGTGGGATTACAGGCTGAGCCACCGAGCCAAGCGGTAGTCAACAATTTTAACAGACAAAACTTAAAACTAAAAAGTCAAGAAATTACAGCAAAAATATGCAATTTGGAGATAGATACCTAAAGAATCAACTGAAAGTGTCGAAAGTGTGTGGGGGTAGTTGAGTATGGAGAAGCAGAAGAGAGCAAAGTGGTATAGGAGAGGGAAGGTGATACTGTTTTTCATAATAAACTTTGTAGAATTATGTAACTCTAAACTATGTGCACGTGTAGTGTTGATAAAAAAAATAAAAGACTACTCTGATAATTGTAAATCACTATCATCATTTAATTGAACACCCAGCAATTAACCTTATACAACATGCTATAATAGATAGAAAAGGGAAAAAAACAAAAAGGCTAAGCTCACAGAAGGCAAAAAAATGTCTTAAGCATTTGTTGTTTGGGTCCCCCAGCATTCTTTCCCCTTCTCTTAGTAGACTTGCCCTCCCCAGTGCCTGTCATGTGGTTCAGGAAAACTGATCGATCCCAGCTTCGAGGAGAGTCCTGACTGGCCTTAGCAACTCACTGTACTCTATCTTACTTTATCATACCCATACATAGTGACGGGTTCAGGGATGAAAACATGACCTATTTGGGGCCAATCTGAAAGAGAGAGACACTGGGAAATTTCCAGGAAAAAAGTTCCCTTGCTCTTCCAAGGAAACTATTTCAAATCACAGTCTCTCTTCCTCTGAACATCACAATCTAAGGACATGACACTGGAAGTTGCTGTTTCCAAAAAAGTCAGCCAACATGAAAAGAGGTTTGTCTTGAGGATTTACACAGAAATGGGCTCAGGTTTGACCATGTTTTAAACTTAGGACAAAAAGGGACTTGAAGCCGTACATACCACTCTCTTGCACCCGTGTGTGTAGTCTGATACATTTCTCTTTTTTGATTAATTTAAGTTTTTTATTACTTACAGTGGGGTGGAAGTCCCATTCATATAAAAAGTTTTAGAGTTAGGAATAGGGAAAAGCTGGAAAAGATTTTCACTAAAATACTTGAATACCACTATTCCATGAAAAACTCAAAGCATGTTATTAATTTTGGCAAATAAGAGTTGGCTTTATTCTAATAGTTTAAAAATTAAGGAGGTTTAAAACAATAAGAAAGGTTAATGGATTAGAAAAGGCTTCTGGCAATCAATGGTGGTGAGCTCAGAGGACCCCTTGGGATCTTTTCGGTGTATCATTCCATGTCCAAAAATAGTAAAAATGGGCAGGATAGAGCCTGAATTTATATCTGCTATTTACATATCACTGTATGGGTGTTTTTCTCCATCTCTGTCAATTTCCAAGGTCACTTTTTAAATCACTGTTGCTAAGTTTACATTCCTGAATTTTCCTTTCTTTTTTTTCCTCCCTCTGAAAAACAACTAAAGCCCTCAGACATGACTGATGCCTGAAAAGAGTGAAAAAAGTGGATGATAAGAATTGGAATGACTTGCTTAGGGCTGTAATGCCCCTAGCCATCCAATATCCCATTTGGAGAAAAAGCAAAAAGGAAGAGCAAACTGTTTGTAGAAAAATAAAAATTATAAACATAAACATATCTCCAACCTGCTCGTGCCGCTGCCATTTTCTTGTTTCGCATTTTGTTCTCCAAAGCTTGCTGCACAAAAAGAAGAGAGAAGAAGACCATTAGATTTCCTCATGTTTTCTACTAAATGTTAATAAAGACAATATTTCTAAGAAATAAATTGTATCCTACCATTTTCATCTTCTTCTTTAGATCCAGATTCGCTGCCTTCTGGCCCTTGGCAGTAGCATTGAGATAATAGATGGTCAAACTTAATTAAAAACAAACAAACAAACAAATAATTTATGGTATTTTTCAGTTCCTCAAGGTTCTTCTTACATTTATATTAATGAAATGGTGAAATGTTAGCATGGAAATGGAGATTAAGATATTTTCTACTCTATATATTTTACAGATAAACTGAAGTCTAGGGAGGTAAAGAGCCATACTCTGAATGACACAAGGGTTGATGTTGGAAAGTTGAACCCCAAGGCTCCTGATCCATTGTCCTCTATTCTGCCCGTCATTTCATACCATCTAATGTTAGCTTCTTCTTAGAAGTATATTGACATCAGCACAATCATAATTGAAAGTAACATTTTAACTTGATGGCAATGACATCCAAGAAAATGGGAAATCTACTGAAGCTTAGGGAACACATTGAATTAAAAGAAAATGACTTTCTGACTTCAATTCTGTCCTTTGGCCTTTATAGCTAAGAATATAATCCCCACAGGCATACTTAATGAACATGGGTTTTTTTTTCCATAGGATATATTGTTTGCATTTCTCCCTCCCTCAAAAAGAAAACGTTTTATAAAGGAGTATTCTTGGATTTAAAATGACATTTACATTCTAGAAAGAGCAAATTCTAACCAGACAATTCTGCAAAAATAAATATGCCCATGTTCACTTAAGTCAAAAGAAACAAACAAATAAAGAAAAACAAACAGTAAAAAAAAAGGTAACTGGTATTACTCTTTGTTGCAAATAACTGGATATTGAACACATTTCCTCCCTCTCCAACATGCCAGACAATATCCTTCATGAGCCATCTGGTGCTAGCAACACAATTATTGATATGGTTTCGCTGAATTTGTTTATCTTCTATAGGAGTGACAGGAGTTCGATTGAAATTATGCACATGAAAATATCCTGGACAATAACTGGCTATGAAATAAGTGCTCAATATTGTGCATGCGTGTGTGTGTTATAAGGATTTTCTTAGAAAAGTTTCTAGATTTGGAAGATAAACTCAAAGATCCCACAAGTCATTTTCAGTTCCAGAATTCTCCATTTATCCATCACATTTTTCTGCCTTGTAATGCACCTTAAGTGAGTATTCCTCGCAAATCATTTTCTAGTTTCCAAAGGAATAAAACTGCCTGCAGAGAACTAACCTGAACTCTATTCAGATATCGGAAAACCATCCAAGCTGATTTAACATGATCCATTGAGGAAATTCAAAGTGCTTATAACATTCTCTAATTAAAAGTAATAAAATGCCAAGTCAATTGTATTGGACCCATAAAATAGAAGACAAAATCTCAGGATTTGAAAAAATAAAATCAGTAATAAACTGAAATTTGGATTTTAAATTAGAGCCTCAGAGCTACAACCAACTTTTCAAGACATCTAGATGACCCTTCCATGCTGCCAGCTTTTTCGCTAGGCTCAAGGATTGGCAAAGTACAACTTCCAGGTGAAATCTGGCTCCCAGACTGATTTTTTTGGCTTATGAACTAAGAATTTTTTCTCATCTTTCAGTGGTTACAGTGGTACTTACATAAGATCCTCAGTTTTGCCTCTTGGCCTAAATGTCTATTATCTGGCTGTCTAAAAAAAGTGTACCTACCCTGGGTCTAGACCATCCCTGACAAGTGACTTCCAGCCCTTCTGACATTCCCAGTGATTCTGAACCCTGTTTGGTGCTGCAAATGGGTGGAGGGAATAAGAAATGTGAATAAGACATGGGTCTGAATTCCATTTATTAGCTGCTTGATTTAGGGAAGAACTCCAATGTGCTATTGATAATATAATTAATGAAGTCAACTTCTTAAGGTTGTTGTGGAAATTAAATGAGTCAGTATATGGATAGTGCCTGGAACAAAGGCTGTGTTATTTCCTTTTCCACCCTCTTGAGATAGTCTATTATATCATTTGATAATGGCAACCAAGCAATGTTGGTTGCTTCTTTGCTTAAAAACAAATGTCTCTCAAATAAGGATATAGTAACAAAATCGGACATTTGCATTGTGTGTGTGTGTTTTTAAACAAGCTCTCCTTTATATCACCAAAGTGCCTCGATTTTCAAAGGCTACAGGAACTGATAAGCATGCTCTCAGAAGCTACGATTTCATGAAAATGTGGAGAAAGAAAAATCACTTCAGAGGTCATCTGGTGAAACATATTGCATTCAGCAGGTCATTTTGTAACGCATCTGTGCCAGAGATTTACTATCAGATTCTTAATCCCAGTCCATGATCAAGGTTCTGTAATATATAATGGTAATCTGTTTTACTGCTTTTTGTTTTGTTTTTGGTTTTTTTGGTTTTTTTTTTAGTTGGAGTCTCACTCGGTCACCCAGACTGGAGTGCAGTGGCCGCTCCCGGAGTGTCCCTGGGGTTGTCTAATCCTTGCCCTTGTTGCTTGAGAGTAGGGGCAGTTTCAGACTTCCCTTGTAGGCACTAAGGTTGAAAGGAACCGCTAGGGCGCTGTTCTTGACTCTTCCACGGCAAGTCTATGTTTTTACTTAAAATGTAGTTTATCTGTGATGGCTAAAAGTGAGAAGCCAGTGAAAGTTATATGGGAACAAGTCTCCTGTCAAGTTCCCCCTTTGGAAATCACTTCTGACTTCGAAGCGACAGACTAAGAGAACTTCCCAAGACCCTCCCCCCACCCGCCCAGTCCTCTGATTTGATTATTATGGACACACAGTTATTGACAGCCCTCTAACAACAAGGACAGGGCAACTTTTAAGACCCTTTAAACCCTTAGCCCTAAAATACAGTCTATAGGGCCCTCAAGGGGAATATTAACTTAGAGCCTCATTATTTCTGTATATTCACAGCCATCTGCTTTATGGAACAAGAGGTGGGGGCCGGGTTGTGGGGAGAAGCCCAATGTGCTGATTAGATTTAGCATTTATGTTTCCCTTGCTTTAGCTGTTTACAGATAATTATTTTGGTTACTTGGGAACAAATCTTATAATCCTGGGGAGGCAAAGACAGATGCAGATGGTTGTGAATTACATCCAATAGGATCAGAATATGGCTCATGAATTTCAGCCTCTCACCACCGTGTAATCAGTGTTGAATTTGGGCAGGTTACAGAACAACCCTTAGGGAGAGTGAGAGAGATGAAAAAGCTGAAGCTTAAATGAAACCAGAAAGAACATTGCAAAAGTTCTTTCTACAAGGAGGGAAAGCACGTACACCATCACCAAAATGACAGCAATGACCAGTCCAGGGTTAGAAAGTTGTCTCAAGATCTTTGCCATCCAGCTTGGGAAATCATGTTCCAATGTCTCTCCAATGACTTCGAACATTCTATTTTTGCCACTGGGAGGAAAAAAGAGAGAAGTTTACTAAGAACATATGGAAAAACCATAGTTACAGCAAAAAAACTAGAAATCTTTCTCACATATTGTCAACCTAGTTACTTTTTTTAGGAATCCGATGTTCAGCTGCAACTCCTGACACTTTGACCTCATATTGTCGTCATATGAGTAAGATAAGAGAGATGTGACCCCAACATAAACACACAGTCAAAGCAGCTAGGAAGTTAACCACAGCTTCAGGAGATTTTTAAAACTGTATTTCTAAGATTTTGATTGAAATATATTTGTAAATAGCTCATAAGTCTACCTCTCAGTCAGCTATTCTTGTGGGAGAACACTTTCCTTGGGCCGGGTAACAGTACATTCAAATTTTATTAGCCCTGGAAATGAGCACAAGGAATAGTGTAGTGGAATATAATCCACGGTCTCTTTCCATGCTATTGCTTCCATCTCATTTTCCACGAGACCTCCTTCATCAGAGATGTTAATAGGTAACCACAGCGAATGATGAGTTCTTTCCCTCTCACTGTTTCTTCTCCCGGGCAGGCCCTAATGAATACCAGCAAGCTTAGTCTGCTGCTAAGATCCATGAAAGTGAGAACTAGTTCATATAAACTAGAAAAATGAGAGCTGGATATCTTGTTACTATAAAATATCCAGAATTGCACCATAATATGCATTATGCCATTATATAGAAAGTTAATGACTTTCTATATATACACATTAATTATATTACAAAGAGGTGTAATTTTTAGAAAAGGTTTTCAGTTGGGTCTCACCAAATTGCACACTTCATCAGAATAAAGGTTGGTGTAACATTTAATATAATGTTTGCTTTTGTTTTTTAATCTCTAAACATTTTCAGTGACTAATAAAGGTGACCCATAGGTCCAAATCATATTTTTTTTCTCCTGATCTAACTAATACTATCTTTCAACAGACAAAGAACGACTCCAAGTATTTTGTCAGAAGTTGTTGACCAACAGAGCTACAGGTTTTGTTTCACAAATTACAGATCTACACACTAATTTTCAAGACCTATGATATGTGAGGGGGAATGGAGCTTACAGACAATCTAAGATCATATCAACTTATTCCAATAAGGTTTCTTTTCCATAGTCTCATCCCAAATGTCCATACCTCCATCCCTAGCCATATGGAATACAGGGTAAGAGGCTAAGCAAAAAGGACCAGAAATAATAAAACAACCTATCCTCCCTTCTTCAGCACCTCAGATAACGGTTGATGAATGTGGTCAGAGTGGGGAGATTAGAATTTTGCATAATTATCCCTACCCACAAAGGCCCTCTCAGTATCCAGTATGACCCAATGCAAAGTTGCTGGAGTCCCTGAGGATTCTTGGGTACCTTTTTCAGGTCAGGTTTGTTACCAAAGAAAGGAGTCCAGATCACTTAATTACCCACAAATTATAGAAACATCTAAAAATTCCTGGCAATCTCTTCTTCTGACAGGTTAGGCAAAGTATGCTAGTTCACAATATTCCCAGAAGTCCTTTCCGGTTGTCTATGACTACACATTCAAGTGATATGCTACTCCACTTAGCCAATAGCTCTGCTGCAGCCATAGCTCCAACCACTCTAGATTAGAGCAGTTTTTGAGGAGGCCTGTCTTCCCAGGTAAGCTATAAACTCCACAGGACCAGAATCAGTGCTTAGTGCATGGATTTTCCCTGACATCTTCTCTCGTGCTTAGTGTACAATAAGCAATCATCATTCATTCATTTTTTCAGATTATTGTCCAGCACACTACTGCATCCTGGACTCAAACAGATGAAAAGGATGCTCTGTTCCCAATGTCTAGAAGTCAGCTAAACTACCAAGAAATACAGTCACGTAGAGTATAATTGCAAATAAGTAATATGATAGCAGTGTCACAATATAATGCTGGATTTTTATTTGTTTGTTTGGGTGGTTTGTTTGAGTTTTTTTAATTTTTTGAGTCAGGGTTTCACTCTGTTGCCCATACTGAAGTACAGTGGTACAATTATAGCTCCCACAGTCTCAACGTCCTGGGTTCAGGCGATCCTTCCACCTCAGTCTCCCAAGTAGCTGGGACTACAGGCAAGTGCCACCACACTTGGCTAATTATTTTGTTTTTGCTCTTTTTTGTAGAGATGAGGTCTTAGTATGTTGCCCAGGCTGGTCTTGAACTCTTGGACTCCAGCAATCCTCTCACCTTAGCTTTCCAAAGTTCTGGGAGTATAGGTGTGAGCCACCACATCCGACCAATGCTAACTTTTAAAACAATAAAAGCCTGCACTTAGTATATGATATCAGTCATTAAAAATGCATAAAAGAAAAACCAGAATATAAAATGTCAAAATGTTGAGAGTTGTTATTTTAGGTCTTTGGGCAGTGTTTGTTTTCATGTAAAAATATTTCCACAATTTCCAGGTATTCTAGAACAAAACTTTGCAGTGAGATGAAAATACATAAAAAATAAAACTGCTGTAATGTAAACATAGAGGTATGTAAGAATCTAGAGAGCTACAAAGTATTCAGAATTATTGGCACAGATGGAGAAAAATATCAATAATCAGGAAATGCGATGGAAGAAGTAGAATTGTCCTCATCTAGACATCAAAGAAATAGTTTTAAAATTGTCCGACTATTTAAGATAAATCCACTAACAGGCTATTGGAATAGTGTCTTTAAAAAAATCACCCCTGTAGCCAGGCCTTATAAAACCAGAGTAAGCTAGTCTATTTCATCAATACTTTGCTGCATGATTAAATGTGCTGTAGTCATCTTACCTGAAAACATCCCTGCACTGGAGAGTAACTGGCCCTCACCCTGATGTCACTATTAACATACTTCAAATTTATATCTGCTCATCCAGAAGCCAGATAGGGTCAAACAACCTTCACCAGGCAGGTTAGGCAAACTACCTCAAACTCAGAATTCCCAAGGAGAGGAACTCACCTCATTTCTAGAGCAGAATCATTCATTTTAACCTTTAAGTCCAGAAAATATGTACACATTCTTTTGCTCCAAAATGAAGAAACTGGCAGGAAAATCAACTCTCTAAATAGCACAGAGATATGCTTTTCTCAGCACTCCTCTGATGATATTTAAATTTTCTTGATTTCAAAATAGTGATATATATACACAGTAATTTTGCCAATTAGAAAATTATTGTTCAAAGTTAGATACTATGACTTAGATCCAACCTATTTTTTTTTTTTAGTAAAAATCAGTAAATCAGTGTATGAAATAAAGAAAGCCAGAGGAGCTAGGGTTTAAAAAGCTAAAATTTGCAACCATTTCATTTGTCTAACTCAATGGTATTGTCAATCTGAATGTATCTGTGTAACCACCTCCCAGCTCTATATTTACATTGTATGGCTTCCCTGGTAGATGGCTAAGGTCCTTTGCCATGTTTTACTGAGAAGGATCAACTTCCAATTAAAAGGTTAAATGCCCACTTGAAATTTATCCTGAATATTAAGTTGTGCAGGTAATTTATAATTAACTAAAGTTTTTGAATGGCATATCTTCTGAACTTCACACTCTGAGATTAAGGATTTATTCAGACAAATGTCTCCTTTAAGACTGTAATTTCATATTTAGTCTCCAGATGTCACTGTCTCCATTATTTATTTCAGCGCACTTGGAAACACACACACACACACACATCCACACACACACACACACACACACACACACACACGCATCGAAATGAACAAAGTCAACATCAGTTTCCTGAGTATAACAGAACTCCAGCTAGTTTTTCTCTATCAACTGGGTTAATATTTTCTTTCTTTTCTGGTAAAGCAGTAACTCAGACTATTATGAGACTGAAAATGCCTCTTTTATGCTTAGTCTGTATGCAACAAATATTTTGACTTTAATTAAATAACTTGATCTGACAGCATGAAGGAGTAATTATATGTGGTCATTATAGCATCACGCTTGTCATTCACATGGCTTTTCACAGTCTTGTTTCCTTCACTAAGAAAGAGAAATAGATCAAATGCATGCAGGTCAGTAACTCAACATGCAGAAATTCTTTGGGGTTGGGTATGTGTTAGATTTGTTTCTAAGGCCCTATACGGAATAAAATCCCATCCTCCAGATCCTAGGGACTTTGTTTTCTGATGTGTGTTATGGAGAGAACTTTGTCAAGAGCCTTCTTCACTCATGATTACTCACTTGATGGGAAACATTCTTAATTATTTTACTAGCAAGTAGCATTTTATTTATTATTTAATAATGAGTCTATTTCCTGGGTAAAGTGTGAGGCTTTTTTTTTTTAAGGCAGTGGTCCACATGAGAAGTAGCAATAGGTGACTATGGAAGTGATAACCAGCATGAGGAAAACTCTCACATCCAGACTAGTATCATCAGACCTTGCTCTAAGCTATCCCCTAATAAAGAAACAGCTCAGATTCATCATCCATATTTTACTCAGGCAGAGCCTGCAGCAGCATAAATTATTTTCCCTTTTATGATTCCCAAATGAGAAAATAGATGGAACTTGCCTAAGACTCTCCACTTCACACAATGAGCCTGAATACCCAAAGGATGTCATTTTCACCAACCAAAAATGCCATTGTTTGAAAAAAAAAAAAAAAAAAGCTTATACAATGAATGCCCATTCCCATCTTCATCCCTGAAAAAAAAACACTACGGCTAAGTCAGATTTCAAAGACAAGAGACCTGAAAGGGCCACAGTCAAAAGATGGCGGGAGGGATACGATCATGTACAAGACAGGCATGGTGGACAGAAAGAGGATGAGCAACAGCATGCCCAGGTAGAAATTATTTGATCTGGAAGCTTTGAAGACCCTGGCCTCAGGAACGTTGCAGCACATCACAGCCCAGCACTGGAAGTACATGGATGTGTGGAGTCGAAGGATGTTGATGCCTGGGAGACTGGGAGCAAAGAAGGAGCCCATCCTAGAAAGAAAACAGAGCTCTGTTCAGTTTCAGGTCTTTATTCCATAACAAAGTCACACCACACCTATTTATTTTTCCTTATGCTTCTTTCACAAAGGCAGAAAATATATTGTCACTTTCAACCCCACCACTCCTTTTATAAACGAATCTAATTAATCATTTCTATCTTCTACACACATTTTATCATTTCCCCCATTATTGTAGATATTGCAGACATAGCTCTTTCATTAAAAAGGTGTTATAAACTAGCTATAACTATGGTCATTAGTAAATTTAAACTACAAAAGAGTAAACAGCATATGACAATTGCATTACTTCTTTCTACCAATTTGAAAATAGACTTCATATCCCATAACAGTTAAATCATTGATTAATGTACGTATAACTTTTTGAAAACTAATTGACCCTTAAAAATTGCTCATTCTATTCAAATAAACTACGCATTTGGATTATTCACTTTTGTTATAATTTTGCTTAATAAAAACACTTTAAATAAATTTTCTTTGGCTGACTATTTTTGTATCAGCTATAGAATTTTAGAATGATTGCAAAGATGAATTTATACCCAATGATATACCATGTTTTGTTGGCAATTTGTAGCTAACTTACAGGGTCTTCACACATCTTTTAAATTGTACTTTATCTGATTATTTTCTTACTTTAGTTTGTCCTGGGAGCCCTCTGCTTTGTGTATCTGACATTTTTAAGGTATTTAAAAATATTACTTTAAACCGGGAACCACGTAGGTGAGGACACTTTTACTTGATGGATTAATTGATTATTTCAACTAAATAATTTTCAATTTTCTTGGATGAGAAAATTCTTTAGCACCATAAAGACATATGAATAGCAATGTATTAGTCCAAAACCAAGAAGAAGATATGTATGTACTCATTGTATAAATAGAAGTAAAGCTCTATCTTTTAAACTGTCCCAACTATAACAAAGTGCTTAGCATATCTAGCTAAGTTCAGTATTTTATACTCCCTGGATATGTAAAGTAGTTGTTTACCAATTCAATGTAAACTTTGTATATTATAGACTGCTTTTATTTAGATGAAGAAATTAGCTGCTTCTAAAATTGACTTTCTGCCAGCCCAAAGTTAAGTCATTCCTATGAAGAGTGGTATCTTGCTGCAATGTAGGTTGTTCATAGTATTCCAGACAGCACATCTGAATGATATTTTACCATAGTGAATTGATGAAAGACTTGATAGTAAATTAAGCTATTTTTTTTCTAATGGAAGGACATATTTTAAAACAATACAGTTTACCTTTGTTATAGGACAGCAAGAGAGAACTTCAAAAAAGTGAGCAAGTGAGTTAGTCCCAGATGGTGGGTCAGAATCACAAAGCACTGGATTATGTCCCCAAATACCAATATCTGTGGTGTAATACACATGGGAAGCATTATTCTCACCTCCTTCTAAAAGTCAAGTGGCCATGTCACTTGTTTTGACTAATATATTATGAATAGAAATGAGATGTGTCACTGCTGAGTAGAAATTTTAAAAGCCTTGTGTAATATTTTGTTCTCTTCTCTCTCTGCCACTGTGACCAGCAAGTTCTAGAGCACAGTTCTCCTTTAACTCACAGTGGACATGTCCTTTTTGTAAGCTGCTAAGACTTTGAGTTTGTGTTTTACTGCTGCATAACCTAATCAATTCTAAAAATTAATTTTTCATATACTTTATAACTAGACTTGCCTAAATCCACATATATATGTGTGTATGTGTGTGTGTGTGTGTGTATGCGCACGTGCAGTTTGTATGCATATTTATGTATACACACATTTGTGCATGCATCTATAGATAAATTTTAACTTTCAAAATAAAAATAACATAGATATTTTGAGCAATTTAAGAGCCATAACCTAGAAAAATACATCCTAGCACAATGATCTCTGAAACTTAATGTTGATTCTATCTTTGCTTATGAATCACTAATCAGCTCAGCTCACTAAGTTCCTTACACCCAGACTTGACCCCATCATCTGTTGGTTAAAAATCATTGTAATTCTTTAGCCTTATAAAATGTTTTTCTTTCAAGAAGATCAAAGCAAATGAAAGCTTCTTTTATTGAATTCTCCTTATTGCTCCAGTGGCATGTAGATGTCAGGTAAATTATACACATCTGATCAACTGAGAAAATGAGAGAGAAAGGTGATCAGTCTAGCTGGAGGTAGCCCAATGAAACAGTGTTGGAGCAATGTCCAAAACTCATCTGTGTGTGTGTGTATTCCCTGATGCCTCTCTACAAACCTCTATGATAAAGATATTTTGTGCTTTCATCCTGCTATGATAAAAAATATTATGTGCTTTCATCATTTACGAATATTATTACAGAAACCTATCATCTTTATTTCAAAAATAAGAATATAAAAAATGTACTGATCATTCAGTCAAATCATAACAAAATGATTTTACCCACGAATGATGACTTTAATTTTTGTGCAAATAACCTCCACTACTGAGCAAATCCTAAAACAGTAATTGAATATCTCCAGTCACAAACCAATGAAATTGAATACAAAACCCCTGTGCCATCTTGACTGTTTCTGTAGAAAATGGTTAAACTCCTCATGCCTCATAAAATAATGGAACTACCATGTGTGAGGACCCTCATGCAGAGTGAGCTCACTATCCCAACCCACACCTCTCCACACCCATGTTCCCATTCCCTTCCCAACCTCCTGGGAGTTCCTAGACAGAATTTGTGCAGTGTTGACCTGAAAGTGAATAATAGAATAACAGTTATTTTGCTTCTGGAACTCTGGAAAATGTGTGAATATCTTTGTATGCTTGGAAAACACAATAACTTTCTAAAGTTCTCTTCGCACTAACCAGAAACAAGCTTGACTACTGTCTGAAGAATAAATACATAGAAAGTGATAGTGCAGTGACAAGGCAGAGGTTTTGATAATGGGTCAGGCCAGGAGAAAACTGGAAAAGATTTTTAGATATTTAAGAAGTTTGATACGAGCAATAGTGGACTAAAATAGTTGTCAAATCACAAGTAAAACCAATCAGGACAGCAATTATAACAGCCTTTCTGACAATAAAAATAAATTTCTAGGCCAATCTGTATTTTTAACTCTGAAAGAACACAATAGACACACAGCATGTCTGCACAAATGGCAGTCACCAGACCTGGGGGATTTATGATTCTTTGTGTAAAAGCCACTGATATAAGTCAGTGGTTTCTCAATACCCCCAAAAGCCATTTTCTGCCATCACAGAAGATTCCTCTCCAGGAAATGAAAGATCAGAACCCTCAGAAATTGTTCCCTTACTATCTTTTTAGTAGTCACTCCTTGGGTCACCTTGACTTTCCTCCCTGCTTGAAGAATAAAGGATTTATTTCTCTCCTTAATGACTGTGGACGTATGAGTCATAATTGCAAAATTAAGAAAGGAAGAGGACAGGAGTTACATTTTTAAACCTACCTGACAACTGAGAAAATACTTTATAGTATTTTTTTCATAGTGATTAATCTAGTCAGGCACAGGAATTTGACAGGCCCCACGGAAGGATGATGGAGCCTTAGCAGGTGGTCTTTATGGTATTGGATCAAGATGATTTTAACATTTGCAGAGATTGGCAGTAATGGGAAACTGTCGGGAGCGGGGGATTGGCAGTTGAGGGAAACGGATAGGGGAGAAAGGGGCATACCTCATTAATAGGGGTAGCTGCATAATCAATGTTTGTATACCTAACCCTGAATTGTACCCCACATCTTTACAATAAAAATTAAAAAAAAAAATTGCAGAGGGGTCCAGTCTCTGTCAGCATGCAAAGATTTAATAATCCAGGCCAGTTGCAGTTAAGGATTTGGGTAATAGATGAAACTTGTTCAAAAACTGAGGCTTTACTGGCACTTGTGAATAGGACATTGGCATGGTTGGTATCAGGAATATGTCTAAAGTAGCTCAGTTGTAACTGCTTGTGGGTTGGGGTGTTCCTAGTTAAGGGTGACAGATTTCCAAGGCACATGGTCTCTAGATGAATCCACATGCTATAATTCAATTTTTAAACTCAAACATGATTTATACTGTATCAACTCATCTTAACCTGTCAGAGTTTACAGTGAAAATGCTTTTATTTAATAAAGGATATGACAATCCTTTGCACATCAAAAGAAATAATTCTGATGTGCAATGGCCCCTTGAAACAAGTTACAAAATGAAGATCATATTTTTAACTTGACCTTCCTAAAACATGTGTTTTATCTCTATAAACTATTGGATTTGATAAGGTATTATTTTTTAAAATAGCTATGCTATATTTTAATTATATTTAGTAAAGATGACAAAATAAACTCAGTTTCTCAGAAAGACCTTACATTAATGGATTTTTACTTAACATGTGGTGATTTAATATTGTTTCACTATTAGATATTGATGCTATGGGATATAAATATATAAGTAGTCTTCAAATAAATCTACCAACCAGAACATAGACTTCCATCATTTGATAAAGGAGTGATCTGCAAGACAGAAAGACACCTTTGAGGACCAAGATTCAAGATGTGAAAAAAATAGTATGCAAACTATTCAGAGCCACACACTTTACAAAGGCAAATATTGAGAGACACACAGACTGAGGTCTCCTCTGACACCAGCCTATAGTGCTTATTGCAGTAAATGACCTTGGAGGCTTTTCTATAAGTGATAAACCATCCAACAGCTGACCTACCAGATCATGCCTTGGTTGAAGATCAGAGCGAGGACGTTGCCACTGATGTCAAATTCAGTGTATGAAGGCTAGAAAAGACATAATGTTCGTTGGATTAGCATCTCACATGATGGAAATTGAAAGGCAAGTAGTTCTGCATAGGCATGACTAGGCTCTCAACTACTTTCCTTCAGCCACAATAGCAGAAAAATCAATATAAGTAAACAGAGAAAAATAAAATATCAAGAAAGCACTCTTTTTAACACAATAAGATTCATTTTAAAAGCTGTCATCCAGTGCTGTGAAAGTATAGCAAGACAGGCTGTCTTATACACTACTGGCAAAAGTAAAAACTGTAGCAACCTGTCATAAAAACAATTTGATGATACATATTAAAAGTTTTAAAAATCGCTGGCTGGGCTCGGGGCTCAGCCTGTAATCCCAGCACTTTGGGAGGTCAAGAAGAGAGGATTGCCTGAGCCCGTGGGTTCGAGACCCACCCAGGCAACTTGGTGAGACTTTGTCTCTACAATAAATCAAAAAATTAGCTGGCCATGGTAGCACACACCTGTAGTTCTGGCTACATGGAAGGAAGAGGTGGAAGAATCGCCTGAGCCCAGCAGGTTGAGGCTGCAGTGGCCAGGAGCGTGCCACTGCCCTCCAGCCTGGGGACAGAATGAGACTCCAACTCCAAAATAAAATAAAATAAGATAAAATAAATAAAAATCTCATTTTCTTTCACCCTGTAAATCTACTTCTAGAAATTTGTCTTAACAAAACAAACTGAAATGCTGATAAATTTTAACGCGCAATGATGAAGCCATCTAGGTGCCCAACATTAGTTAAGTAAATACAATATATCTCTACTATGATATATGTTGCAGCTAATGACAATCATTTTGGAAGAATATTTATATACATGAATAAACACTATGCTCTAATGTTAAAAATATGTATAAAATTATACATTCATTATTTTTAATCAACTCTATATGAAACCACACATAAAGAAAAGACTAGAAAGGAGTCAGTAAAATATTAATAGTTTATATGTGGGTGATGGACTATGGTTTTTCTTTTCTTTTTAAAGTTTTGTGTATTTAAAATTGTTCAACAAAAATATGGATTAACTTTGCAACAACATAAATATAGAAAATACAACCAAAGTTTAAGAAGTTATTCAATTCAATGTCCAGTCTCCATGTCCTGGATGAAACTGCCACACTCAGGGCAGTAGCACCAGGCTATTCTTTGTGCAGAGGGGCCCTCAATAAGATGGAAGTGGCCATCTATACTAGGATAGCTCATCTAAAGGCTTTCTGGTGACACATTAGGTATCCTAGCAGGACAGTTCTATCAATGAAGTTAATGCTAATTAGTAAAGTCAACAAAACTGGCTCCTAGTCAATTAGGGGAAGAAAATTCAGAGGAGTCGTCTAATTGGTAATAAGAGAGTAACAAATATGAAATGAGAGACGCAAGAAAACCATGAAAAAAGAGACTAAGAGACTGGCAGGTCCCTAGCACTGCCCAGATCCTAATATCTCCAGGTGTGCTTCAGACCACACGCATCCCTATAACAAGCTCCTCCCCCAAAACACACACACACACACACACACACACACACACACACACACACGACCCAAGTCTCTGTCCTTCTTAAAGCCAAGAACTCAAAAATATATTTGTAAGAAGATAGAATGAGTCCTTGAGTTGTAATGCCAACAAAACCATTCCCAACTTTCAAATGCTTTGTCTCAAGAGTCTTATGAATCTAGACCTCAAAAGACAGGAACACTCTTCTATCCAACTGAAAGATATGGACAATCTGCCTTGTAACAGATTCAGGGAATAAACAGCATGTTTGGCATAACAGGAAAGGCTAAAACTCAAGATAAAATAACAAGGTAATACATAATGATGTACCAAATAGCCCTGTATATAAAATAGAACAAAGATGACTAAATTTATTCAAGATACTGTTAAAAGATATACAAGACCTTTCACTGGTTTTCAGATTTTCTAGAAAGGTAGTGTTCACAAGATGCAAAAAGTTTCGGTTGATAATTTTTGTTTTAAAATCAACAATGAAGCCAGGCTCAGTGGCTCAGCCTATAATCCCAGCACTTTGGGAGGCCGAAGTGAGTAGATTGCCTGAGCCCACGGGTTCGAGACCCACCTGGGCAACTTGGCGAGACCTCATCTCTACAATAAATCAAACGTTAACCAGGTGTGGTAGCAGATGCCTGTAGTTCCAGCTCCCTGGAAGGCTGAGGCGGAAGGATCGCCGGAGCCCAGCAGGTCGAAGCTGTGGTGGCCGAGAGCAGCCACTGCACTCCAGTCTGGGCAACAGAGTGAGACTCCAACTAAAATAGAATAGAATAGAAAAATATAGCCGGACTCAGTGGCTAAGCTTGTAATCCTGCGCTTTGGGAGGCTGAGGTGAATGACTTGCCTGAGCCCGCGGGTTCGAGACCCTCCCAGGGAACTTGGTGAGACCTCATCTCTACAATAAATCAAAAATTAGCTGGGCATGGTAACCACGCGCCTGTAGTAGTTCCAGCTACTTGGAAGGCTGAGGCAGAAGGATCGCTGGAGCCCAACAGGTCCAGACTGTGGTGGCCGGGAGCAGCCACTGCACTCCAGTCTGAGTGACAGAGTGAGACTCCAACTCAAAAAATAAGTAAATTAATTAAATTAAATTAAATATAAAATAAACAATGAAAAAAGTGTCCTTCATGAAAAAGATGAACTGTTTCTTACCTTGAGCACATGAACTGTGAGTATTTCTCCTTCTAGGAGATCACCTTGCTATGGATCATCTGCACTTGTCTCCTAGAACCCTGTGTGACCACAGAACATATCTGAAAAATGCTCAGTTGGGTGGCCTATGCTATGCCATCTGTGACCTTGCCTTTCTCTGAATCCTTTCAAGAATAGACTTTTCAAACTGGAGCCTCTTTAGAATGGTGTTATGATGTAGCCCACCAAACTACTGAACATGGAAAAATCAACCTCTAGATGTCTATTTCCTTTACTCCCTCACAAGCACATAAACCTCTTGAAGGTCATTTGAGATGAGATATTTTGTAATTAGTTAACTAGAAAAGCACAAAGATCACACTGGGAATTCCTGGACTCACACTGTGTTTGCAGTAGGAGTGGTTGGGTATAAACTCTTTGACGTTCAAATCGAGCTGACACAGAGAAAGGATGTGGGGTGGCCCTACTGTACCAGGTGGTATTGTGGTACAGATACTTGACTGGGATTCAAACCTGAGTATGAGACTTTACCAGACCATTTCCTTGCTGGGTGAGTTAGGCCAGTCACCTTTCTCATTAAGCCTTGGTTTCCTCACAGATTAATTAATGAAATGAATTAGGTCAGCCCATGAGCCTCTCTGGATTACACCTGTTTCTGTAAATAAATTTTTATTGGAATACAACTACATTCATTTATGTATGTATTGTCTGTGACTGTTTTAGACTAAAACAACAGAGTTTAGTAGTTATAACAGAGACACTATGGTTTACAAAAGCTATAATACTCATTATCTGACCCTTTAGAGCAAGAGTTTGCCAACCCCTGAGCTAGTTAATTTCTAAGATCGTTTTCTAATCTAAAAATCTGTTACTGGTTGAAAACTAGACTCAGTTATAAAAGGGCTGCTCCTCTGTAAATACCTTAGAAATGGAATTTAATACTCTGCAGTAAACCTAGAAGCTCTCACTTTAAAAATGAAACATATAAGAAGGTGAAAAACTTGCAGACATAGTATAAAATTCAATGTTCTTTTTTAAGAGATACACTAAAAACATGAGATTTACTATATTTGAAACTTTGAAAGCAATACTTTAATGAATGTACATCAGTTTGCAATATACTTATTTAACTGCCTCTAAAATAGAAAAAGCTCAAAGGTAAATGATACCTGGAACAACAACAACAACAAACACAAACAGGTTTTCTTAAAACCTGAGACAATGCAATTATTTAAATGAGATAAGCGTAATAAACTCACTAATGGCTGCTTACTCTTAGTAAGATTGTCAAGGGCCAGCAACAGAAGAGCCCGTTTGGGTTTGGGTTACGGTCCATAATAGTCAAGGACTGGAAACGATCTTGTTTTATTTTTGAACCTCTGTGGTGTGCTAGAGTCAGTCATCCACCCAGAGGGAAGACATATGGTGCTCATCGGACAGAAAAGCCTGGGAATTCTCTCTCTGCAAGTTTAGTTATTTAGGGCAGGTTGCCAACGTGAGGATATCGTGAATTGTAATTCAGTATCTCAGTGAGAATTAATCCTGTCATTGTAGTGAGCGACTTGACCTTCCCTACATAAATCGCATTTCCCACAGCTGAAATCATTCTGCTTAGGGCTACAAGGTTGGCCTGGCTGTAACTGTGGATCAGTGGCTTTCGAGTGTGGTCCCAAGAGAGTCCGCAGCATCACCTGGGAACTTGTTAGAAAAGCAACATCCTCAAGTCTCTCCTCAGATCTATTGGAATCAGAAATGCTGCATTTTCTCAGGTCCTCAAGTGATTCTGATGTGTGCTCAAATTTGAGAACTTCTCATCTAGTCTCACTTGCTAGGATCGTATAGCACTTGGGGCCTTTACTTCCACCCTAGTTAAGAGTAGGATCCTGTAAACTGCAGATGGACTCTGTCCACATGTTCAAGCAGAACTTCAAATATAGCCTGTACTACCTCTGTCCCCAGGTTCCCACCCCCCTCAAGGGATGTCCATGACTTCTTATTGACCCTTTATCAAGCTATCTTCCTGAACTGTTAACATTATATCTGCACATTTCCAGCTAGAGAACATCGGTGTATCTTTGAATTCTATATCCCAGCCCATCCTGGTAACTCCCCAGTCTACTACAAGTAGCCTATCTAACCTGAAGTTCTAGAAGTCACATGTTTGGCTCATAAATTATTCATATTTTGGCAGAGCTCTTGAAATTTCTAGGGTTAGGCATTGCAGTGAAAATTTGGCATGACAGAAATTTGGTTGATGGCTTTGAAGTTGATCAGACATGAGTGGAGGCCTAACTCTACCACTGACAAACCGTGTTTTTGAGCAAATTATTTAACAACCTCTAAACCTTGGTTTACTGTGAAGTACAAATAATATTATCTACCTCACAGTGTAGCTGGTATGATTACATAAAATAATACACGTAAAGCATTCTGTAGCATTTCTAGTATACAACAAATACTATATAAAAATATAATATAATATGATGGGGAATCCACTTGGATGTACTGCCAATCCAATGCCTCTTATTTATATATAATTTTGAGTCCCATTCATCAGACCTCAAGGAAAACTCCTACCTTTTCCATGTATGTAAATTGAACAAGGGTCGCCTTAAAAATACAAGGCGAGATACAAGTAAACAAGACAGTAAATTTATTGAACATGCCCTTACCTCATGCCCTGCATTCAATTCTGTCTTTCTGAATATTCTTTACTTACTGTGTTGATAAATGGTAAGGATGATGTCAATGCAAATTAAAGTGAAGGTAAACACATTCTGCTCTGCACTGAACTATTACAGAAAACACAGAGTTTGCAAAGCGGTTTCACCTTGTGCTGAATTAGAGGAGTTAAAATCTCTCCTAGGGCCGAACCATCTTACTCCCCAAAAGTCAGTGAACTTTGTAGAAAAACACTGAGAACTCTCATGTTCAGAGAAGCTTTGGGAAATATTAATTTACATTACATGGTCTCGTAATCTCCTCCAAGCTAATAATTCTCCCACCTCAATTTGTCTTCATAGGTTTGCTATGATAACACTTTGGCCATAAATTTATGACTTGAAAAATATACAGGATCACTTTAAACCTGACTTAGATTGAACCAATATATAATTCAGTATATTCAGTATAACATCATGTTTTTGCCTGGAAGTGTGCTTCCTTGTCCTTATTTATTCTCTGACTACATAAGCAGGAACCTCATTTTGATTCACAGATTCAATTTTTTCATATGTAAAATACAAGCATTATGGTTGATTATGTCAAAATTCCATCCAGCTTTAGCATTCTAAGGATCTCTGGATCTAATATTGTAATCTGCAGAGTTTTTACAGAGATTGTTTTAATAAGTGAATAGGCTTCTTAAAAGGCAGCTTCTCTGTGACCAAACAACTCAACTTAGAGAAATTTATCATAAGGAAATAATGTGTGCATGCCACAATGATTTATCTATGAAGATATTTATTTACACGGATATAATTAAATGTCATCAAAACATTTATCACCATAAAAAATTAGAGTTCAACTGACAACAAATTTAAAATCTAATTAGATTAATTATAGTATATCCATATGCAGAATATTACACAACCATTTAAAAAGTATATTATGAAACAATTAATAGCATTGGTAAATGGTCATTGTTCAGTAAAAAGAGCAGATAACCAGTCTATCTACCTACACACACATAATACATACATATTCAAATATATATGAGTGTATATTTGTAAGAATCTATAATACTATATATAAATATGTCACATATGTTTATCTATGTGGAAATAATACTTATACTATTTTCTCCAAATAATCCAAATAATTAATCTCACTGGAAGTAGAGATTACCTCTGATTTTTACTTTTATATTTAACTTTATTGCATTTTCCAAGTTTTCTACAATAAACTGGTATGATTTTTGATATTCGGAAAAAATATATATATTCTGGGTGTGTGTGTAGCAGAAATGGTCACATTTGTCTTTTTCATTAGTGAAATAAGATTTTCAACTATCTTCTTTGCCCATCTCAAATTCTCATTCCTTTCATGACAGGTACTTTCTGAATCCAAATTGTCAATTAGCAAGTCTAGAAAAATAGCAGAAAAACATTCTCATCAACACTTTCTGCTCTAAAATGACTTCATTTACATTTTCTGCATCTACACCTGCATTGCCCATACTTCTTAGCTCCAGGACCCTGTCTTAGAATTTTCCTTCCACCTGGAACTTCTTCTGTCTCTTGCAATCTTGATTATCCTTCAAGACTCAGTTCATATGCTTTCTCCTCCATAAGGTATTCATTCCTACTGAAGCATCTTCCCCGCCAACCATGGCATTTACCTTTTACGCCCTTCCTTGATACTGAGAGCTTGAAAATAAGAGAGTAGTGAAGAGTGTGAGGAACTGGAGAATGAATATCCTGACTGCAGAGGGCAGTGGTTTCTCAACTCTGATCAAAGTCTCCCTAGTGAGGATATGGGTCTAATGCTGATAGACCTTCCAATATTTTTCAAGAAAAGGAAGAAATCCATACTTGTTTATGCAAAAACTCTCAGTTTTTAAATATTAGCTTATAAAAAATAAAACAACAGTACTAAACAGAACCAAGCCTTTATATATATATATATATATATACATATATATATATATATATATATATGTATATATATAGTGATAACTGAATCTAGCCTGCAGGCCAAGTCAGTGCAACCTCTTCTGAGTTTACATCTTCTCCATCTCTGTATTCCCTTATCACCTGGCACAGAGGTTTGCTCATAGTGTTTTGCACCTAGTAGGCACTGAACTGTGAAAAGCTAACCATCTGGTGGGTCAATGACAATAGTATCCACATCAAAGATTTATCATCCAACATTGATGTTTTAAAACTTATTTTTGATTCTGAGTTTTTTCCCAAAGAGCTTTTCAAAGGTAACATGGGAGAAAATTCTTTTTCTGTGACCTAAAACAGGAATTTGTCTTTTTTCCCATACTTTGTACTTACCCAAGAGCACTGTCAGCACTCAATAAATAATAAATTATAGTCATTTAATGACAGCTTTTATGCATCCAGATCATGCTATATTGACTTCATAATTGGAGTCAGATTTTCTGCCACTTAAGAAGAAAGCAGCAAGAGATAAAAGGCAAGCAGAAGCCAAGCCCTGGCCTAAGAAAGAAATGGCAATTTTGGTGCCTGCCTCAGAGGAGCTGAATCAGGCAAGGAAAATAGAAATGAAACCAAGCCAGCTGAATACCTCATAGCAAGGAATGGGAAGGCAACACAAAAGCATCCTGGATCTATTGCATTAGCTCACTGTTGCTCACCGAAGAGTATTACCTAACTGCTTTTGGCTGGTCCAAGGAGGCACTTTTAGTGAGGACAATGATGATGATCTCATTAAAGGTACCATCTCAAAGTGGGAGCCAGACAGAGAATCTAGCCTGGAATCTTGAAAACAGTCCTGAATATAGTACTTATCTAGAGACTAGAGGGCTTGAGAAAGAAGGGAGATGGGCTGTGAAGGATATTTCTTCATGGATGAAGAGAGAAGCATCACTAGTTCAAAAACACTAAGAACACTAACACTCCACGGGCACATCCCTGGACAGAGGTTGAGTGGACAGTGATGCCTTAATGGTGCTAGAATGGGGAGTTCTAACATTCAGTCAATCAGCCCACACATCACACCTGCCATGTGATTAGCGAAATTCAAACAACAGAGGTGAGGGTCTCTGTTTTTATAGAGGGAGACAGATTATAAGCACGTTTTTAAAAGGAAATATCAAGTCGTTGCACATTTTATGAAGAAAATAAAACAGTGTGTTGAAATAGAGAATCCCCGATGGGCTATATTAGATTGGATGGTCAGAGAAGAGCTCTAAGGAGGTGGCACATTAGCTGAGTCATTATTGACGAGAAGGAATAAGTCATGCCAAGCTCTAGGGCAGCATCACCCCTTGAGGGAGAAACAGGGCAAATGCAAGGAGCATCTGTGTGTGAGCATAAAAAAGAAACCCACGTTTGTGGACTTTACAAAGCTAGAGCAAAAGTGGTACCAAATGAGCTCACAGAGAAAGAAAAAAGCAGATTATACAGGGTATTGATGACCTCAAAAGAGATTTGAAATTCATTCTAAGTGCTTAGGAAGCTACTGGAAGATTTTAAGCAGATGAATACTATCAATCCCCCAGTCATATTTCCCGAGTTGACTGGAGCCAGTTTTATTTGTAAAACAGGAACAGTGGGAACCCGATGATGTGCTAGATCACAGAGTGATGGGGTACCTGGAGCTGGGCATAGAGGATAGCTGGCAATGGAGTCAGCACCATTGCAATTATGAGAAACCTGCACCATTGAGAACCCTGCCAGAATTCAGCTCCACTGTAAGCCAGAGCCCTGTCAGCAAACTGGGCCTCTCTTGAAACTTCTGCAACCCCCTGATTGTGTCTCTGTGGCACTCATTAGACTGTGAGCTTTATGAAGCAAGTATTATCAAATCCTTTTATCCTCCAGTCTACTACCCAGTGACTGGCATAAGATAATTATCCAAGAGTTTAGTAGAATTCAAAGAAGTTAACAGAATATGAGTGGATACTAGCCATCCTGCCTTGCCTTTAGAAATGCCAGCAAGCTTATGGGAAGAAGGCTGACTATAGGGCTAAGATTTACTGAGTTCAATGTCTTAACTAACAGGTTGAAGTCCATTACTTTAGCCATCCTGTGCTAATTTTACTAGAATATTGTTAGTCGTGATCCTCAAATCTGACGTCATCTGAATTACAATTGTGCTCATTGCCCTTGGTCAGTGATCTCACCCACTAAACTCTGTGGTGCCTTCCTCTTGCATAGTGTGAGTACATGATGAATCACAAAGGAAAAAATTTGATAAGAGAAAAATTAACATCATACTTACATATCCATATTCCAAATCCCAGCACCAGCAGTAATTGCAAAACCTCACAAAACATGCCCTGAGAAAGTCCCCGACAAGGATTGTGACGTAGGTGGTCAGAACATCAGAGACAGTCAGTCGCACAAATTCCTGTTTAGATATTATCTCTGTTAATACATGCAATTCTGTCTTCAAATGGTCTTACCATTGGCATCAAATCTGTTATGCTTCTAAAATGTTATTGACTTGAAGACTGCAATTAATGACACAAGAAAAAAAACAGCGAGGTATATCTAGTAAATGAAAAATATTTCGCCCCTGTTTCATTAGTCTAAAAATGATGTCCCGTGCACTGTATCAAATTCTTCTTACTGAGAAATTTTATAAGTGTGACACAAGAATCAAAAACAGATAGGAGAGTATTGACCACACAGAAGTTTACAACTTCTATAAGGCAAATGGCACTATTTATAAAGTTAAAAGAAAAACTTGGAAAAAAGTATTTCCAACATATATATAACAGAGGTTTAGTTTTCTTAACACATTAAAAAAATTTTATAAATTGGTATGAAAATAGATGTGCAATCCAATAAAGAAAAAAAAACTGGCAAAAAGAACAAATAAAAAATCACAGACTGTATATAACCTATGAAATCATTGAAAAATACTTTAATCCCACATAATTAAAATGCAAATGAAAACAATGAGTTGTTGCCTTGCAGAGAGATGAGTGGTTTACAATCCGTGCTTCCCCACATTGGTGAGACTGTAGTGACCTGTACTCACAAAAACTGATGAGGAAGTTAAACTGGAATGATGTTGGGGTGAAATTTGTCAGGATTCATCACATTTTAAAGTGTTTGGAATTTGATCAAGAAAATCCGCTTTTGGAAATGTATCTTACAGCAATATTTACATAAGTGCACAAATCGATATGTACAACTATGAAAGTATTGCTTCTTCTGAATTAAAAAAAAATAGAATAAGTTCAAATATGCTCAGGAGATTAATGAAATAAAACAAAATGAGTGCTCATGCAGTGGAATATTGTAAGCTCTTAAAACAAAATGCTATTGTGGTGATAAATGCACAACTGTGTGAATACTCTACAAACCATTGAGTAGTATAGTTGAAATAGGTGCCTGTATGGTATGTGAGTTATATATCAACAAAAGTATTTTAAAAGTACTAAGATGCTATGCTCTGATAGGAAAAAAAATTTTTTTAATTACAAAACAAGGCCAGTTCAGTGGTTCAGCCTGTAATCCCAGCACTTTGGGAGGCTGAGGTGAGGGGATCGCCTGAACCCACAGGTTTGAGAACAACTTAGGCAACTTGGCGAGACCTCGTCTCTACAACAAATCAAAAAAATTAACTGGGTGTGGTAGCGTGTGTCTGTAATTCCAGCTACTTGTAAGACTGAGATGGAAGGAGCACCGGTGCCCAGCAGGTTGACACGGGGGTGGTCGTGAGCATGCCACTATATTCCAGCCTGGGCAACAGAGTGAGATTCCAACTTTTGAAAAACTACAAAACAGTATATATAATTTGAACTCATTAACAAAATGAGTTAACAAAACCTCCTATGTGTATATACAAGGAGGGGCGCCCCCAAAACCAGAATTTGTTTATTAAAAACTGTGTATTGATTTCTACATATTTAAACTTCAGTCATCTTCAAAACATTATATTTATCAAGATGCTCTTTTCTACTGCTCAAAACAGTTTTTGAAACTCATCGATTTTGATGCCTTTTAGTGCTTCTGCAGTTTTTTGTCTCACTTCTTCCACATGAACAAAACATTTCCCTCTGAAAATTTTTTTCATAGGGAAAACAAAAACAAGGCACTCAGAACAAGGTCGGGTGAACAGAAATGGTGGGACACAAATGTCACGCCATCTTTGGTCAAAAACTGCTGAATATGCAGTGAGGTGTGGGCAGGGGCACTCATAAATCCCCCATCATGAAATGGGCAAATGCGTTGAAAGAATCTTCAAAAAATATTCACTGTAGCTAAATGCAGCCTTTCAAAAACAATACTAGCTGGCACAGTGTTGCTGATGGATTCCTAGAACACTTGAAGCATGTACTACAAAATGCCTGCTCTCCAAAATACAATTTCAATTTTGGGGTAGGTTCCCCCTTGTATGTACAAAGAAAAGGTCTGGAAAATTAGAAACTGGTAACCTCTGTGGTGTGGACTTCATTTTATGTACAAAGTTTATGTGCTATGGGTTTGAGGGAAAGTTCACAATTTTCTCGTGGAACTTGTCTGACAATAGGCAATAAATATAAGAATAGACATTCAACTATAACTTATCATCATGATAGTTTATGTCCGCTCTTCCTTTTCTATTCCTCCATGCCCTAAAGCTAAAGACACTGAACATCTAACAAGACTTATTTTGCCAGACTACTAATGCTCTTCCATAATATGAGAAGTCTTTTGGTTTCTACTCCAAGCTACCAAGTAGTCTTCCTTCTAAAATAACTAATGAGCAGTTTTTCATGCGTCTATTGGCTGCCCATATGTCTTCTTTTGAGAAGTGTCTATTCATATCTTTTGTCCACTTTGTAATGGGGCTACTTGTTTTTTTTCTTTTTGGTACATTTGGTTCCTTGTAGATCCTAGATGTTAGGCCTTTGTTAGACTTACAGTTGGCAAATATTTTTTCTAGTCTTTGGGCTATCTTCCTGCTCTCTTGATGGTTTCTTTGGCTTTGCAGAAGCTTGTCAGTTTTATGAGGTCCCACTTGTCTATCTTATCTCACTAGTCATCAAAGAAATGCAAATTAAAACTACACTGAGATATCACCTAACCCCAGTCAGGATGGCCATCATCAATAACTCAGAAAACAACAGATGCTGGAGAGGATGCAGGAGAAAGGGAACACTTCTACACTGAGAGATTCTACTCAATCTCACTTATTTCACCTCTTTCTTGATTCCATTTATGCCATCCTCTGTGGAAAACAGTTTGGCAATTCCTAAAAGATATAAAAATTGAATCTTCCATATGACCCTGCAATCCCCTACTGGAAATATACCCAGAGGAACTCAAATCACTCTATGAAAAAGATACCTGCACACCGTATATTTATTACAGTGTCGTTCTCAATAGCAAAAACATGGAACCAACCGTGCTGCCCATCGAAAAAGGACTGGATAAACAAAAATGTGGTACATACACATGATGGAATACTACACAGCCATAAAGAAGGACAAAATTGTGAACTTCATAGTAACTTGGATGGACATAAAGTCTATAATACTGAGTAAACTATCACAGAAACAAAGAACTGAGTACCATATGTTCTCACTCATAAGCGGACCTTGATCAATTATTGTAACACTATAAGAAAAAATTGTCAGTAGTGGGAAACTGCTGGGGGAGGGGGATGGGATTGGCAGTAGTGGGAATCTGCCAGATGCGGGGGGCATACCTCATTAACAAGGGTACCTGCATAATGAACATTTGCATACCTAACCCTGAATTGTACCCCACATCTTTAAAATAAAAAAGTTTTTTAATTAAAAAAAAGAAAATAACTAATGAGGAAGAATTGTCTCACGGGACAAAGACCCACTTGACTAGGAGTCATTCGGTTGAATTCCAGCTTCACACCCCACGCAGTGCCTTCTACATTCTGCACAATCATGCCACACTTCACAATCCTCGCCATGTCCAAGTACCCTCTGGATGTTATTTATCTGATATTTTCTTTAAATGTAATATCGTTTATTTTAAAAAGATCACTGTTACTGTTATAAATGGAAGATGTGTCTATCATCTGCCATAAATGCAAGTTAGCTGTAAAATAAATACAATAAAAACAAAATATATTACACTGAAACTTAAAAATATAAGAAATGGTCTTCACCTTGGTTCCCACCAAAAGTTGCACTTGTGACAAGTGAGGACTTGCAAGCAGCAGAGCATTTTGGGAGGTGATCTCAAAGAACATGAGTAGGAAGTGGGAGGAATGAAACAGCTAAAGAAGAGAAAGGCATCCCCCCAAAGTATGTCAAAAGCTGTCACTATTGGGGCAAGTGGGTCCTAATTTTTCTGGGGACCCCCTTAGTAGACATAGAGAGTAAATTTCAGAGCTGCCTACTCACAAGAGAGAAGCTTCCATTTCCCATTAGTCAAGGATGGCCCCATAGGTATTAATGTCCCACACAATGATAGCAAAGATCGTCAGGGTATAAGTGAGAATATGTGTGCAGCTTGGTCTAGATACTGTCAGGTAACAGCTGCATGCAGTTGTTGACAGCAAAAACAACTGGAGTTAAAAAGTGAGACAAGAGAGTGTGAGGTCTCAGCGTAATCTGAAAGCTTCTACATAATCTGACTCCTGCCTTCATCTCCATATTCTTCTTGCTCTTCCCTTTGTTTTCTCTGTTCCAGCCTCAATGGCCTTCTTCCAGACACTCAAACTCCACACTACTTCAGGCCACAGGGCCTTTGCATACAGTCTCACTCTACTCAGTCTCTCTTACTTCACTTCTTTCTTGATTCCATTTATGCCAACGAATATTTATCTCTACAGCATTACCAATTTAGCAAAGCCTCCCTCACCTCCCTGACAAGGGTAAGGTCCTTTAAAAAGTTTTCGGGGTCCATGCATTCTGTCCTTGTAGTGTTTGTGGCCATTGTAAATTTATAATTTTTGGTGCATGTAAGTTCCCCCTTGTATCTCTAGTATCTAGCACAATGCCTGGTACTTGGCATGCATTCAATAAATATGAAATGAATGAGTGATAATATTTCTACAGTTATTTCTGGATATAACTTTATATCTTTCCTACTCCTAGTCTGCTTTCCTTTCCCAAGGTGATGTTCTATTTATCATTTATGTATGTATGTATGTATTTTGAGTTGGCATCTCACTCTGTCGCCCAGGCTGGAGTGCAGTGGCACATTCACGACCACCCCAGCGTTGATCTGCTGGGCTCCGGCAATCCTTCCGCCTTAGCCTTCCAAGCAACCTGAACGACAGGCATGCGCTACCATACCCGGTTAAAATTTGTTGTAGAGAAAGGTCTTGCTAAGTTGCCTGGGCTGGTCTCGAACTTGCAGGTTCAGGCAATTCACTTGCCTAGGCCTCCCAAAGTGCTGGGATTACAGGCTGAGCCACTGAGCCTGGCTTATTTATTTATTTTTAGAATTTGTTTAGAGACAAGGTCTCACGATGTTGCCCAGGCTGAACTTACACTCCTGGGCTCAAGCAATCCTCCTGCCTCAACTTTCTGAGTAGCTGGAGTTACAGACGCAACCTCCATGCCCACCTTCCCCGGGCAATGTTGGGTTCAGATTCTAATAATCGGTATCAATTAGAAGTAGACTATGAGGAGGTTTTTCAGTTTTCACTGCCAGGTCTGAAGACTTCCTCAGGTAAGAAAACATTTGAGTATTTTGGAAGTCTTCCACATCCTCCTAAGCATCTTCATCAAAATGACTGAAATCCTATTCCTTCCCAAGCAGTGCCCTAACTTTCACATAAAGTGCCTAAAGAGAATCCAAATATTATGTTAACATTTTTAAATGTTTATTCACAGGTCAGGCATGGTGGCTTCCACCTGTAATCCTGGCACTTTGGGAAGCCAAGACAGAAGGATTACTTGAACCCAGGAGTCCAAGACCAGTTTGGGCAACATAGCAAGACCCTGTCTCAAAAAATAGTAATAATAATAATTTTTATTCACATACCATAGGAGAACTACATTTCGGAAAAAGGGAATCCAAAAAATAGTCCATCCATCTCAGGGGCATCATTCATTCCCAGTTACTAGTGTGCTTTTCAGACCCCACGCAGGCCTCCTGTTGAGTCGCATACTCCACATTTTAAAACTGTACTCTCATGACGTTTCGTGAAAACGCCTGGACAACTTTAATCAGTTAACCTAAGAGACTCATTCATCGGTAGGTAAATGGAAAAAAACAGGCAAGAGACATCATAAAGGGGCACAGACTGTGGATATTCCAAGTCTGGAGTTTGGAGAGTGTGTATTGATGTTAATTAGTTTCTAAGGGACAATTCTAAGGGACAATCAGGACACAAACTCTATAAGCAGATTATATAGGCTAAATTTAGTCTCCTGTCATTGACTTTCTGGGAAGTCTTGAGCAAAATACCTTTCTAAGTCTCAGTCTCCTCATCTATAAAATGGGAATAATATAAAGTATCTCAGAGGGTAGTTTAAGCATACAAGGAGGTAATGCTTGACACATTAGAAGTATTCGATGAATATTAGTCATTGTTGTGGTTATCTTAAGCTGTTGCTTTCTCTTCTCTGAAATACAGACCTCAGCATATACAGCCTCAAACAGCTATCCCCCCAAAATGGCTCTGCTGCCTACTTATCAAACGCCAGTAGAGATGAGACTAAATGGTTAGGGTTAGGATTAGGGTTAGGGTTAGGGTTACAGTTTGGGTTAGGGTTACGGTTTGGGTTAGGGTTAAGAACCTTTGCAGGGATAAAAAGGCAGTCAAATTATTTTATATTGGAAACAAAGAGAGCTTTGAGTCCCACAGCGTCTTTGAGGAGAATCAAAGGCAGAAGGCATCCATGGAGAAGGGGAAACATCTAGAATATTCTTGAAGAACAATTAATGAGGCTTTCAGGCGCATCTTCGACATTACATGCAAAGCAGCTGCCTTTCTTC
Source organism: Carlito syrichta (assembly GCF_000164805.1). Lineage (NCBI taxonomy): Eukaryota > Metazoa > Chordata > Mammalia > Primates > Tarsiidae > Carlito > Carlito syrichta. The sequence continues at coordinate 795,991 of NW_007256597.1, read as the reverse complement.
TGGAGTCATGCTTTTTATGCAATAAATAATAGACATGTTTCAGATTCATGGATATAGATATTAATTTCTAAAGGCTTGACCTTGCCAGTACTCAGAGTTGTTATGTCCTTTATATTCTCTTTGTTCCCAGGGATTCCACCAGCCTACGAACATTCTAGTCAGAACCACAACCCCCTTCCTCCTGGTCAGCTCCTGCATACTACTCCAGAAGTGCTTAATGCTCCTTTAGAGAAAGAAAAGTCAAAAACAAGGAGCAAATCCAACTATAAATGTCAATAAGGGAAGCTAATGAGTCAAGGAAAGTCACTGTAGACAAGATTTAAATAAATAAATAAACATATAAATGGACAAACAAATAAATAAAATAAACAAGCAGCATGGTCCAGAGGCTTCCAAGAGGAATAATTAAGTAAATTATACTCCTGTTATTTTAAATCAGTACGTGTGGGAATACTGCAGAATATTCTGCATCTGAAACATAAATATTTTCCTAGAATGCACTGGCATTCATAGCTAATTAATACATTTCTCCTCTCCAGACGTGGCTAGCTCAGATTTTATTCTTTACAGTTAATTCTATTACTCCTGTTTAATAGATATTTGCCTGTTAAGGAGTAGATTTCTTGGCCCTCATGCTAGCCCACATTCTAGGATGCACAGAAGAGATGTCTCAAATCCTTTGAGTTTGTAAACTCTGTCCTTTCTTCTTCTTCCTCTCTTGAGTCTTGTGCTAAAGATTTATGGAGCAGCTTAGATGTGATAAAATGGACTCGTTTTAAGCACCATGACCACACATCACTTCAAAGAGTCTTGGAACATGAAATCCCACATACCCCTGTGTATTCATTTCCTGTTGTTGCTGTAGCAAAGTACCACAATTTAGTGGCTTAGAACGATGCAAATTTATTTTCCTAAACAGTTCTGGAAGTCAGAAGTCTAAAATCAAAGTGCAGACATAGGGGGAGAATCTGTTTCCTTGACTTTTCCCGCTTCTAGAGGCCACCTGCACTCCTTGGCCCATCTTCTTCCTTCGTCTTTAAAGCACATCGCTCTGCCCTCTGGTTCCATTATCATAGCTCAATTTTCTGACTTTTTTCTCTTTTGTCTCCCACTTAGAAAGAACCTGGTGATTTCATCAGGTTCACTCACATCACCCACAATCGTTTTTCCAATCCAAGATCTTTAACTTAATCTCATCTACAAATCTGCTTTGACATGTAATGTATTCTTTGTTCCAGCAATTAGGACAGAGACAACTTTAGAGGACTACTATTCTCTACATCATAAGCACCTCTCTACTAACTGCAGATCACTTTTATTTTATTTCACCTATTAGTTCATACAAAATATGTTCCTGTAAACTTGTAAGAAATGAACAAGTCTGAAAATCAAATAATGACATATAACAAGGAAGGAGGTGTTATCTGGTCCCTGAAAGCTTAACAAATAAAATAAAATAAAATACTTAATTACATCATAATTTTTTGTACTCAAACCTTCAATGATATATGCCTAGCATTATATATATATTTGTCTTATTTTTTTCTTCCACAATAGAAATAATAATTTATTGGCTTGAGTTTGGTGTGCATCTGATTGAGGCTAAAAATATTGAATGATTTTACATATTTGTTTAAATTATATGATTTTGTTAAAACTAGTGCTAATCCTTCAACTTTTCTTTTATCTTACAAAAATAGGCAAACAACAAAAAATTATGCAGATAATTTCACAAAAACTGCATTACTACTGAAACCGAACTGTTGTCTAATAAACAGAAGCGCTATGACATATTTTTAAAATATCTGTTCTTGATAAAGTTAAAAATTAGTTTATGAAATGCAAATTAGGAATGTCTATTCTCATGAGATAAAATCATAAGATTTTCATAATATAAATTGGATCTGTTTAAGAATAAGAGACCTGAAGTAGATTTTTTGTGTGATTTTTATTTATTTTATTTATTTATTTATTTATTTTATTTAGCTTGGTTTCTCTTATTGGCTAGAAAGTCATATACAATGTTATTTCTCTTTTCTGGTAGAATACAAGTAATTTGGGGCCATTTACAAAATTTTCTTGAGAATAAATAACTTACAATAGTATTTTCTTTAACTCTTAAAGGAAAATTATTTGACAAAGATTGAATTACAAAATTGGTATCAGGGTGTGCTCCCCAAAGAACCTATTTTGGTTTTTCGTTTGTTTTTCTTTATTTTATAGCAAACAAGTAAAATTAAATAGAGTTCCATTTAAATATTTGCTTGGGCCTGTATCTAAATCCGGGTGATTTTTTTTTTTTTTTTTGAGTTGGAGTCTCACTCAGTCGCCCAGACTGGAGTGCAGTGGCCGCTCCCGGCCACCGCCTCGGCCTGCTGGGCTCCGGCGATCCTTCTGCCTCAGCCTTCCCAGTGGCTGGAACTACAGGCACACGCTAACACACCTGGCTAATTTTTTTGATGTATTGTAGAGATGAGGTCTCGCCAAGTTGCCCAGGCGTGTCCCGAACCCGCGGGTTCAGGCAATCCACTCACCTCAGCCTCCCAAAGCACGGGATTACAGGCTGAGCCACTGAGCCTGACCTGGGTGCTTTATTATAACACAAATAGACAGTAAATAGCTCCTTGCACCATTTTAAACTATTCTTGTATTTGAAGCCATAAAAGGGGCATATTAATAGTATTTACCTCAAGGGATGGATGCGAGTACTGCATGAGATAATATATATGAAATTCAGAGCCAACACACAGCAAACAATAAATAAATCTTAGCTGTTTTTATTAACAAGCAATTAAAAAAAAGGTCACCTTTACAGAAAAAATATCGACTCTGTTCTTTTTTGAATCCACTAATTTAAATCTACTAATTGCCATGCACTTCATTAATGGCATTACCTGTCCCACCATCGTTTCCCAGCAAGGTCCTCGAGGCACATCTGCAGGGTGAACATAAAAGGGTGGTCCAGTGCTATTTCCAGAGAGTGATGCATTGTAGGCCTTGATCATGTTGGCTTCCCATATGGTAATGTTGGCCTTAACGTGTTTCTCCTCCTCAATCTAGAAAGCAAAGAGATGGAAACAAAAATCAATATAACACAGTTTTCAAAGGCATTTCTGGCAATCTTGAGAGTGGGACTTGAACAACACTTTAATGGCAAGAACAATCCAGACACCAGGCTTACCTTGTTGTTAATCTCATCCATTAAGGCAAGAATAAACACATACAAATTGCCTAAAAGAAGAGCAAAAATGCGTCCCAGTAGCCATTTCAATGCAATGAGAGGATGGTAGTCTTCTAATTCAGCAAATAAGTCAAACAATGTTGGACAGAACATCCCCAGGAGGGACATAACCATATTCATCTACAAGGAGACAAAATGGAGAAACTAGGTTAATGGTATTTTAAAATAATTATTGCTTTCCTCTGGAATTTTGGGAGATTCTCAGCTAAGTTTCTTTGATCTTTTATACAACTAAAAAGATTTTTTTCATGCATTTTTTGTTACAATAAAGCAACACAGATAATATTTAACTCACATTCTCAAGATATATATGTTTGTGAGTGAGTGTATGCACTAGTAGTAATAATCTGTTTCCTGGTATAGTGAGGGATAGAATTAACAGCACTCTCCACCCAGAGAATACAAATTGTTCTACATGGTAACTGATTTTGGTATGGAGGCACACTTTACAAGATTACCAAAGGCAATGGAAAGTGATCTGCTTGAGGATGAGGTTAAAACTGGAAATACTAATTTAACAAAAACCAGCAAATCAGTTAGAATGGATGAACTCACTGAGATGGGCTCAGGTCTAAATATTGAATCTTGGGGAATACAAACTTTTGGGGCAAAAAAAGGGAGGGGGAATGGGTTTTATCAAAGAAAACAGAAGACATTCAGAGAAACAAATGAAGAACACATGACTTAATGTTATGAAAACCAAGGTACAAGGTAGAAAATTTTCCAAAAATAAGACTATAATGCCAAAGGCAAGAATAATGCAGGAGTGGGGAGAGAGAGCAAGAGAAACAAAAAAGTAGGAAGCGTGTGGTTCTCATTTCCTGGCTGTTTGGCACCTTTATGATTATATTGTTAGGCTAAATTAAATCATAGAAGAAAATCCAAAACATGTACTAATTTTATAAAGGGGAAGAAATGATTTTAGGTAACTCTGGTAATTGTCTTTCCCAAAAAACCTGCCTCAGCTTGATTACCACTAAACATTTTCTGTTTCCTTCCATAGACTCCATGTTGTGAATGATTATAACTATGAGATTATGCTTAGAAAATAGTTGCTAATATGTTTTTGTCATTCTTATTGAGAAGATTATATAAGTATGATCAACAGAATCTAATACTTGGCATGACATAATACAAAATTAGAAAGATATAATTTCAGCCTAATGTAAAAATTTGGCAGATTCTGCACACTCTTATGTAAGGTAAAGTTAAATTTGGTTTTATCAAATTTGTAAAATTATTCATGAATCCCCATTATCACCTTAATTGGTCCCTAGAATTCTGGGGTTCCCTAAAATGGATGTTAAAGAGGTTCTTACAAAGAATGACTCTTTTATTGATGATAAACTACTTATCCTCTAATTACAGTTAACTTGTACAAAAATATGATCAATATAAACCATGGACCAAAACTGCATGATATTATTGCCTACATGAATTGTTGCAATTATAAGAGAACATTTTGAAAGCAAACTTAGTAAATGCTTTGAAGTGTACCTTTGTTTTAAATAAATAAAATCCTTCTGTCTAATGACTTCTATAGGTATTATAGGTATTCGTAAATGACTGTATATTATTGTCTCTAAAATATATGTATGGTCTCTTGTCTCTATCGGTACCACTTCTGAAATATTTAGAATGTTTGTATTTGGAGTCTTTTTTTGTAAGCAGATTATATCATTTGTTGTCCAAGACATTTTTTTTAATGGAAATTCTATGATTATGAAGGTTTATCTTAATTTTTTTTGATCTACAAGGCTGCGCAAAACTTTCAGTGTGGGAAGTCTACACTTCCTACAGCCTAAATCTGCACATACTTTGAAAATGCCCAAGCTCAAAATAATGTCACACTGTATGCATGGACATTTTATGAAAGAGAACAGGCCCTTGCAACAACTCATGACCAATGATTTCCTGATTCTAAATATCTACCTCTAACCTCCTTTCTTTGACCCACTAAGTGAGCAGATATTCTTAAGGCAAATAATGATCATATTTCATACCTGGCAAAGAGCTGGCCTTCTTTATTTGAATAGTATTTGGAGGGAGAGGAAGGCAGCCAGAAGGAGAGAGAGATGCACAGTTGGGTTTCTAGTGAAAAACAGAGGAAAGCACAGACTGGCCCAAAGTTGGGGAGGCTATCTGAATGTTTCCAGTAAGATCAATATAGGAACCAAGGGCTTTATCATGACTCTGCTTCAAAGAATTTAGGCAAAAATTGAATCTTTTAATGACAGATGAGGGATTTATAGAGAAAGCAATGTAGAGTCATGAAACAAAAAAAGTCTTGGACTTGAAATCAAGACTCCTAGATTCTTACTCTGACTCTCCTTTTAACTCTGTGACAATAAACGTATCACCCAATATCTGGCAATTTGTCATTCTCACCAGTAAATGGTAGTGGTTGTGTAACAGAGAATGTAGAATTTAAAAGTACATTTTAGACAATCTCCCTTTCTTAGTTTCTTCTCTCCTCACCTTCTTAACAGCTGCTCCTTTATTCTTTCTCTGGCACCTTTTGATGCCATCATGCTTGCTTTTCTCATTATGTTACTGCTTAGGAAATTTCAGAGGCTGATCTTGGAACAAACCAGGCATGGAGCTCCGATTGTGGAACCTTCCCACCTGAGGGGAGTCGCAAGTGATTGATCTACCACCATGCCATAGTCAAGAAAATGTCAGCCAGACTCTGGACAGGTAATTACTTAAGATAGCCATCAGGGCAAAGAAATAGAGACACTGCACCCTGCACCACTGCATGTATAAAGGGAAACCTGCATGTTTCCTATACCAGGTTTCCCTTTATAAGCCCCACAGCAAAACTGAACATCGGAGATGGTATTTGGGACATTACTCGGCCATCTCCTCAGATAGCTGGATCTTGAATAAAACTATTTTTTTTCCCACCAACTCTCATCTTTCCAGTTTAGCTTTCGGGCAACCAGTACTTGGCCCCGGGTCCAGCTATAGGTGGACTATATTATATGTTTTCTAACGTCTCTTCTGACTCTAACTTTTCATCATGTCACAAAATGGAAACCAGATAGCACAGATTTAAAAATAAGACTGAAATAGAGTGGAAAATGTGCAACAGGGTTGGTTAACTGCAAGGGCAGGATGGGGACTAGGTAAAGAATGGCCTTATTGAATGTTCCATCATATAAGCATAACCCACAAAATAACAAACATCAGATTCTAGGCACATAAAAAGCATGCAGAGACGAACTTCATTTTTCTCCCACCACCCAAGGGTGTCAGGATCTTGCTGTGCAAATTCCTGGGATCGCTTCACAGCCCAAAAGATGAGGTATCCACTCCCTCCAAGTGTTAGAAACACGAAGAAGTTAGCAAGAAACCTCAGGAATCTGATCAAGTGGATGTTTTCTTCTACTTGAGCTGCTCTTTCTTCTATTATAGCTTCCTGTACCCAGGCAAAACAGAACAAAACAAAAAGAAATATCTTAACTGCAGAAAGTATCATGGACTCAGAAATTATTTTTGCAAACATCAGAATGTGAGGAATAGCAATGTAAACTGAATCTGGGATTCCACAAACCAGGTGAATATCGCCAACAAGTGATGGCAAGTGAAATAAAGAAGGAAGATTTGCTGTAAACAAACTCTGATCTAACACTAGGATGATCGTCATTCCAAAAAATATTATCTTCCAGTAATTTTTTTTAAACTACCAATAATGTTTTAGAGTCACTTAAATAGGGTGTTTATTCCTGTATATAATTAGTAAGCTTGCTCTGTTTTTAAAAATATCTGATTCTGATTACTGATGGTCTTCTATTTCAAGTCAGTAACATTATTTCATTACCAAATTTAGTGAAGAAAAGTCCTTAATGGATAATAGTGCTGTCATGGGTCACTGGATATTTTCCAGTGATAATCAGAACCATGCACAGAGCCTGGTAGGCAGAAATGTTGAATTCCTTCCTTATTTTCCCCTTCCCATCTCCCTCCC
>NW_007256597.1:756735-788760 GCF_000164805.1 Carlito syrichta | reverse complement strand
CCCACCCTCCCTCCCTCCCTCCCTCCCTTCCTTCCTTCCTTCCTTCAAGTTGGGATCTCCATCACCCAGGCTGGAGTGCAGTGGCATAATTTCCTGGACTTGAGAGATCCTTCTACCAAGTAGCTGGGACTATAGGCCCGCAACCCCATGCCCTACTAATTTGTGTGTGTGTGTGTGTGTGTGTGTGTGTGTAGTGACAAGATATCAGATCTCAAACCCTTGGGCTCAAGCGATCTCCTGCCTCAGTTTTTCAAAGTTAATCTTTTACCTATTTGTCAAGATACTTCCCGAGCTAAACCATATGGAATGCCTCCAATCGTACCCTTAGAAATAGAAATAGCAAGCTTTTGAAGTTGATGTCTTTTACCTTAAAGTTCATTGTGATAGAATTAAATTTGTTGTCTGCGGTCTCAGGATTGCCGATCAGGTAGTCCCAGCTGGTGAACACCTTCCAGCTGAAGTTGAAGGTGTTGTCATCACCACCTCCATCATCACCAATATTTTTGGTCATCCTATAAAAACAGGGAGTTTAACCCAGCAACCAGAACAAACATGAAAGACGAATAGGGAGAGACAAAACACGATCAGTAGAGGCAAAAGCAATATCTAAAAGGCATATTTTTAAAAATAAGTTTGTTCTAACAACCAGAAAATAGTTTATTTTCAAATTTTTTGTTTAAATGTTTAAATAGTTCATTTTCCAGGGCTTCAAGATTAATAGACTACTAAGCATTGATAGTTTGAACAATTCAATAGGTATACAAAACCATGTAATTTCATTTGTTGTGGTAAACTGAGACATCAATGTTACATAGTTGGTTCTTAGCCTTTTGTAAGATAAGGATCCCTCTAAGAATCTAACTGAGACCATTGAGTCCCTCCCCAGGGAGGAATAACATGTGTAGCCTCTAACGTTGTTCCACACAACTTTGGTTGGTTCTCAAAATACCTGAAGCCTCTGATTGGACTAAATCAGATCAAAAAATCTCTTATGTAAATTTTAATTCCCCCTAGAATTTTCTCCCAAAGAACAATTATACTGAATGCATTAAATTTTGATCTATCCTACAATTCTTGAACAAAAATCAAGATTGTTATACAACCTTAATACCAAATGGTTACATATATTCTAAGCAGTGATTTTTTTTTTTTTTTAAGTTTTTTGTTTGTTTGTTTTGCTTGAAGAGTTTAAAATCAATTTATTCACAGGTTTATTTTAGTGGTTAGAGAACTCTATTCCACTTACCCCACTTTATTTTTTTCCCTGTCACTATAAATAGCCAAATTAAAATTTCATATAACATATTATGAAATGGTCCCATAAAATTTTGGTTTTTAAAATATTATAGTCATATGGAACCAAAAGAAGAAAGGAGCACAATGGCATTAACCTGACATTGCAGGTCTATAGGCATCTCTAAGATCACCTAAATTCTCCAGTGTTAGTCCCACTCCTTATAGAGGCTTATATATTTTAAATAGGCTAATATGTTATGAAGAATAACCACCAAAAGTATTCCTTTCTTCAATCTACCACTTTACCCTTTACAAGTGGTAATTACGTGCATTTTTGTACTTTTTCGCCTCAAAAACTTAGCAAGAGGTCAAGGTAGTTACTTTCCCTTTTACAGATGAGGAAGCTGAAGCTCAAAGACATGAAATAATTTGCTGGACATTGCCCAGCAGTAAACCACAGAGATAGGTCAAGGGCTCAGGTTTTCTGACTCGCTCCAGTGCTCGAGCCAGGACACCATGAGGTATGTTGAACCATATAAATTGACTTTTTTTGCAAGTCAAAAAGGGTTGAAATTAGATGTTCCCTAAGGCTTAACCAAGGGAGAAGATGATTTATTTGATTAATACACCACCATCCATCCACGTTTTGTCATTGAACAAAGGGCAGGGTCTCAAGTAAAAATGGCCACTTGACAGATAAGTTTTAAGTGGAGTTTTATCACTGGCAAAGTTTTATAGCTGAAGGTAGCTTCCCAGGGAAGGGAATCTTAGTTGAATGAGTAAATTGGAAACATCTAATATGTGGGAGATGGTATGAAAAGGAGTGAAATACTGGGGAAAAAAAAGAATTCCGAAGACAAACTTCTGCTCACAGCACATTTTGATTGAGATATGGCCCTGATGGCTATAAAATGTTTCAAGGACAACTCTGTGCTTTATCTATAGAGCTAAAAATATGCAAATTTTGAAAATTTCTCCTTTTGCAAGTGGGCTGTAGTTTTCAACTGCTGTATCTATGAAGAGCAATCTCAATATAGCATTTGCTTTAACAGGGGAGTTGGCAAAGGCAATTATAGCATTTAAATTGTTGCCTAAGGTTCTGATACCAAATTTCTTGCCTTGGGTCCCATGTTTGGAGCTCCATTTACACTCTACAGTCATTTGGATATTGTATGGATGCACATGAAGTTTTTTTTCTTTTTAAAATTTCAAATAAAGTTTATTAGAGAAAGAAGGGAGAAAAGAAATGGAGACATGCCGCAGTTGGCATGGGCAAAAGAAACCACTCATGGAGATTTTTAATAAATCAAATAGTGCTAGAATTTCTAAGCCAGCAGGGTCACTATAAAACAGCCTCTGATAAAATGAGATTTAGGAAGAGGAAGGAGCTTCAGAGGAAGATAGGAAACAACTTTCTAGATGATGACAAGATAAGACCACTACACACAAAAAAATAACTATAAGAACTATATTAAACAGTATGTACAGTAATCCCCTCTTATCCATGGATTTAGTTACCTGCGGTTAATCACAGTTCAAAATACAAATGAAAAATTTCAGAAGCAAACAGTTCATGTTTTAAATTGTGACATTTTGAGTAGCGTGATGAAATGTCACACTTTTCCATTCCGTCCTACCCAGCTTGTGAGTCATCCCCTTGTTTAGTATGGATATATGCTGTGGATGCATAGTGTCTACATATTGTTAGTAGTCACCTAGTTATGAGATCTACTATTGTAGTATCACAGTACTTGCATTCAAGTAACCCTTTTCTTTTCTTTTTTTTTTTTAACTTAATAATCACTCCAAACCACAAGTGTGATGCTGATCATTTGGATATGCCAAAGAGAAGCCACCAAGTGCTTTCTTTCATTGAAAAGGTGCAAGTTCACAACCAAATGAGGAAAGAAAAGAATTATATGCAACGGTTGCTAAGATCTGAGGTAAGAGCAAGTCTTCTATCCCTGAGATTCGCGAAGAAAGAAAAAGAAATCTGTGCCAGTTTTGCTATCGCACCTCAAACTTCAAAATGACAGCCACAGTGTGTGATAAATGCTTAGTTAATATGGAAAATGCATTACATGTGTGGGTAGAAAATGAAAAGAAACATGTTCTGATTGATAACAATTTGGTTCAGTACCATTCTTGGTTTCAAGCACCCACTGGGGGGGGGTGCCTTAGAACATTTTCCCCAAGGATAACAGGGGATTACTATATTAAATTCTTGAGAAAGAAGAAACTGCGGCAAATATTTGACTGCAGAGCATAACATAAAATACAAATGTATACTTTATTGGCCACAAAAACTGGTCATTCCTTTCTTTTACTGTCTGTTTCCCCAGCTGAGCACCATAAGGGCAAGGGCTTCATTTTGTTCAGGCACTAGATCGCTCCCTAGATTGCCCATATCCGGTACCCCATGAATAGTCATTAAATGAATGTATGCATAATTTTTCATTCTAGAAGTAAGCTTAGCACTGGAAAGAGCCTCACCAAATGAATACATACAACATAAATCACTTTGGCAAGGTACAATACATATCATAAATGCATACCATGTATGCTTGTTATGCTATTGCTGTTCAGTTCTGTCCTTATCATTATGATAGGTTTTGACAACATCATCTCACTTTATAAATAGTTGCCATTCATACTGGACTACTACCATCCTTAGTCCGTGCTTGCAAGAGGGCAATTTTTCATGTTGAATTTCATAATTATAGATGCAGTTCATAAAACAGTAATATAAAATGGAACATAGTGGCGTTAAGTCTTTCATACCTCGCTGCTTTTCTGCTTCAAGCATTTTTAAAACAAGGTCAACCATAGGTTGAGGAAGAGGAGACAATCGTATGATCTATGGGGTTTGCCAGGACATCGTGCTCTGTAGGCCAGCCCCACTTACCCTTCCATATTCTACCATAGGGTCTGAAATCTATCATTGGAGACATCAAACATTGTCATCTTTAATTAAAGTGTCTCTGAGAAGTAAAATATTAGACAGGGATCTACGAGGACTCATTGCTTTACACTAAATAGATAAGGAAAATTCCTCCAACAAAGAAAAAAATGGAAGTGGGTGCAGGGGGTAAGAAAAAAATTTTTTTGATGCTAAGATCCCATGTAAGTATGTCAAAAGATATGGAAGATGTTTAGGCAGAGTATCAGGTAGGTCACAGCCATCTGGGTGAACATGTATCCAAGAAGTGAAAAGAAAATGGATAAAGACACTGACAATCTAGGTAGAAGGGTGAAAATAAAGTTTCGCTGATTTAGAAATGGTGTGTGAGGTTGGCCGTGATTTTAATGTAATTTTAGAATACACAAGGGACTTGTAGGACAAAAACTTGGTTTTCATAGGCTTAATTTTTTTTTTTTTTAATTTTTGATCACAGGAGTCCTATCAAGGCCATAAACCTCCAAGAGATTTGACAATAAACAAAAAACAATTTTAATATAAAATCTTAAAAATTAAAAGGGCTACCCAGAACAAGCTAGAGACAAATCCGTATCATCAGCAGCAGAGATGAATCCACATCAGAAATTAAGAAACATTAAGTGCTAGAATTAGAGGATGATGTCTAAAGCTCAGTTCTGCTGTTTTCTGATTGTTTGAGTTTAGTTAAATCATCAGACTCTACGGAGCCTCAATTTCTTCATTTATTCAATAGGAATAATTAATACCTTCTCAATCCATTATACAAGACTGATGAGAGGAACAAACTGGCCTGTGTAAGGAGAAGCATAATACAGAGGGGCAGCAAGGTGTGGTGGGTAGAAGATACATTTGGAACTAGAAAAATCTAGGTTAAAATAGGTCCTATGATCAAATGACATTATAGGTTATTTTGTATCTCTGAGTTTTATTTCATTGTATGTAAAATGATAAAACTAATACCAAATTTGCAGTGTTTAAGGATTAAAGGTAATGTAATTTAAACTGATGCATGATATATGGCCAGCAAAAGTTAATAATTATTATTATGTCTGTAAATTTCAATTATTGTCACAGACCCAGAAATATGGATGAATATATTGCCATTTTGATAAATTTAAAATTATTTATCTGCATGTGTTGAGGCTGGTTTACAATATATGTATTTTTATTGCACATATTATATATGAGTGTGTGTGTGTGTATATATATATGACATCCAGAAAAAAATTTTAATATCATTTGAAGGTTATATATGGCACACATGACTTAAGTATTCAAGAATATTTTTAACTTATTTTATAAGCATTATTATGGTCAGGATCATTAACAGAAGAAGTGCATCTAATCCTAGGAAAACCCAGTGCTATGGTTTGAATGTTTTCCCCACAATCCTCATGTACAAATTTGATTCCAATGTTGGAAGTTTGGCCTAATGAGAGGTATTTGGGTCATGGGGAAGATCCTTCTTGAATAGAAATGTCTCCTGTGGGGGAGGGGTGGATGTTGTCTCCTGTGGGTGATGGTAGTGAATGAATTCTCACTCTATTAGCTCCCATGAGAGCTGATTGTTAAAAAGAGCCTGGTACCTCCCCTACCCCCTTTCTCTTGCTTCCCCTCTTGACATGTGATCTCTGCACATGCAGGCTCTCCTTTGCCTTCCTCCAACAGTGGAAGCAACCTGAGGACCTTTCCCAACACAGATGCCAGCACGATGCTTCTTGTACAGCCTACAGAACCATGAGGCAAACAAACTTATTTTCTTAATAAATTACCCAGCCTCAGATATTCCTTTATAGCAACACAAATGGACTAAGACATCCTGCAACAGGGAAAGTTTGTTAGGATAAAATAACGAGGAGTTTACCATTAAGGCATGCATTCTCTAACTGATTTGCCTATTTCCAGTAGTTTAGCTACCATAAAATATACCAGTGAAACCCAGTTGGGGCTTGATATCAAACCACCTTTGTTTGCAATAAAAAACTTCAAACCAGTAAGGACAATGTATAAAGAAGCTGACGGCTTCTATGTTGTATAATTTTACTTTATGTTAATTTGCTTTTAATACTTGTATAACTATATTTAATATGAAGATGTCTACGCTTCTGTTGTGGTTAGAAATATTCACTGACCTGGAAAGAAAAGGAAGGAAGCAAGGGAGGAAGGAAGTGAGGGAGGGAAGGAAAGGGGAAAGAGCTTAAAATTAAGGTGACCAATTATCCCAGTTTGTTAGGGACTGAGAGGTTCTCAAATGAAGGTTTTCAGTTGTAAAACCAGGAGAGTCCTGGGCCAACAAAGTTAGTCATTCTTTCTAAAAACCTCAAAGTATTTTCTTCAGTTTTTATCTCATTTTATCTTCCAGTTTCCCTATTAAGTAATTAAAAATATATAGTCACCCTCATTTTGTGGATGAGTGTGCTAAGGCAAACAGTGTGGGCAAAATGGAAAAGTCCATATGTAGCCTAGTTGATTTTAGATCTCAGATTTTCTTCTATTCAATTTGAGTAATGCATCTCATAAATCCACTCATCTATTCCAAGAGTATATTTGATTGGGATGAATGTGGAAGATTTGACAAATGATTCTGTGCAATTATTTATATCTCATTAATTCTTTTTCTATCAAGTGTTGTCCCCAGGGCAGGAGGAGGTGGGGTAGGGTTATGTGTTGCTTTGGAATTGTCTTGCTATCTAGGTCAATGAACTTAAACCACTTGCCAGTCAGGTAAGGGGCAACCAAAGATCCATGCCAACAGGAGGGGCTAAGACCACACTGTTTTAGTTAACATAACATGAATGACTTTGTGAGGGAAAATGTGGAGTGAGTCCTTGCAGCTATTCTAAACGGCATCTTTGAGTAAATTCAAAAAACTGCTACTTCCTCTAGAGCTATTCTACCCAATATGGTAGCCACCGGCAACATGTAGTTACTGAGTACTTGAAATGTGACTGGCACAAAATACATACCAGATTCCAAAGAGTCAGTCCAGAAAAGCCAGAGAATATCTCAATGACAATTTTATGTTGATTATATATTAAAATGTTAATGCTTTTGATATATTGGGTTAAATCAAATATATTATTAAAATAAATGGTACTTGTTTGTTTTTTTAATGTGGCTACTAAAAGTTTTACAGTTATATATATGGCTTGCCTTGCACGAATGTTAATCTTGATACTTTAAATTTATCTACCATAAAATTGCTTCATTAAGTATATAAAGCTATTAATGAACAACTGCATAATCATATGTGACTGCCCTATTTTGGGGACTATAATGTAGCCTCAACTCCTACCATGGTGGGTTGATTTGTTTCTTCAAAAAGTCTATAAATTGACATGTGTCTGTAGTTCCAGCTACTTGGAAGGTTAAGGTGGAAGGATTGCCTAAGCCTAGTAGGTCGAGGCTGCGTGGCCATGAGTGTGCCACTGCACTCCAGCCTGGGTGACAAGAGCAAGACTCCAACTCAAAAAAAAGAAGAAGAAAAAAAATCTATAAATTATAATCCTAATAAAATGGTCAACATCTGTTAAACTCTTTCCACATGCCAGGCATGTTCTAGGTGCTTTGTGTGTATTAACTCATTTAATTCTCAAACTATTACACCTCTAGTACATCCACTATAGATGGTAAACAGGAGAACAGAGCAGATGAGCAATTAATTGGTCAGTGGCTGTATAAATTCATACATGATGGGGTTGGGAGTTGAACCTAAGTGGAATGGCTTAAGAACCCAATGGGTACACAGCCTCCACAGAGTCCCTGAAGAAACCTGAGTAATTGGACATGAAAAAAAATTCTTCCCCAGTGACCATAGAGACTCAAGGACCAACACAGGAGTGATATTGTGAGGCTTCAGTAATATAAATGGTACCTCTGACGTTAGTCTAACCAAGGCAATCTAGTCAATAGACTGAAAAATATCTTAGATTTTTAGAATGTGGTAGTTCTTTATCCAATGGACAGTTAACGTATATTTGAGGTCTCTGGTTATACTTGGACAGATTGAGAAATCTTGGACACAGGGTTTCTAATAAGGCTTTTTTCAAGTCCTGAAAGAATGTAAAAACTAACTATGACAGTTTTCTCTGGAGGCACCAGAAAGTGGGGCAGATTTAGGACACAAAGCATACCACAGACTGCTCCAGAAAGCTGATTTAGGGTCACTGTGTACTTTTTTCCCCTGAGACTCTCAGGCAGAGAACCTCCCACAATGAGGCAAAAGGCTGATTAACCTTGTGCATAGTCAATAAAAGAATGCCAACCTTACTTGAGATGTTTCAACTCTTCTTTTAAACTGGTTCAGAAAATTAGCTAAAGGGTCGTTTTATCATAGCCCTAAATAACTGTGCTAGATTTCTGCAGTATCTTTAAGTGGTATTATAAATATATTTCAAGCAGGGGGAAAATGAACTGCAGTATTATCGGTTCTCCAGTGCAATTCTTCCCCATACTCTAATAAATCTTGTTCCAAGACAAACCATGATTATACAGTTGATTGTGATGGTCTCATTGGGAGTCATCCATTTTTTGCTGTCTTACACAGCTAAAATTTTTTGGGTGAGTGATTTTCTGCTTTAAAAAAAAAATGAACAAAAAACAGCAGATTCTGCCTATTGAGCTGATTCTGCAAGTTGCAAACCTCTCTTTACACAAAGAGGGGTCAGCAGCTGTTTGCCCGTCTTGTTGGGGACATTAATTCACACCTTAAAGTACAAAAAGGCACGTTTTAAAAATATGCTTAAACACAAGATATTCATGCAAGCGTCAATATGACCCAGTGAGATGACCCAAAAATTTGTATTCAACTCCTTTGTTTTGAGGATGTAATAGTCTAACATTAGCATCGGTATTAAAACTACATTTCATTTCTTACAGATTCTGTATCCTCTAGACATGAAATAGCAATAAAATTATATCCAATTCTCAAATTAATCCCCCCATTTGATTCCAGAAATCATTGTTTGCTTCCCAAAAGACAAATGAAACTTACGCTTTGAGGACAACCAGAAAGCTGTATCCAATGCACATAATCCCCACCAGAAAATAGGAGAGCGGCAACCTGAAATTCATCCATCCAATCGTTCGTTTATTGTCGTAATAGCCATAAAAAAGGACGGAATATTGTGCCAAGCCCTAAAATCCAACAACAAAGCCACTTAGCAGATGCTGTGAAGAGCAACTCTAAAGAAAAGGTCGACTCTTAAGGGGAATAACAAAATGACATTAATTTTCAAACTTGGGTCATGGATCTGACATGAGCCCTATTGTTTTGTTCCGTAGAGTGAATGTTTCAGCTGCCACATTGATTGGCAGCTTTTTGCTTTACTCGAAATCCAGTGACTTCTAAACAGACAACATTTTTAAGCAAACATAGGCATGCTCAGCTGTGGAGCCATTACCATGAAATGCCCATTGATTTAAACATCAAAACATACTTCATGGTATCATTAGATTCACAATTTTAAGAGCTTGCTTAATATGGGTAGAGAGATCTGAAATGTGCTTCCTTAAAGTGCTGTGGCAGTTTCCATTTCCAGTCACCTGAGTCATAATTAGATCAGTTCCCCTTAAACCACAGGGTCTGTTTCAGCTCCCACTTAGCAAAGGTAAGGAGCAGGTGAGAGGACACTGGAACCAATCTGCACAAATTTCTATCAAGTCCATTATAGCATTCCCCCATAAAAATCATGTGTATTTATGTATTATGTTCTTTTTCCTAAAAATTCTCCACCAGGGTTGGAATCCCCATCTCCCAAAGCTATCTGAATAACTTCTCTTTATATGCGGAATATTGGCAAATTCTGATGCTGCTTCCTGTGTAATATTCACTTTTTTTTCCTTTATCACATTCACTCTGGTTTTCACTGTCAGCATTGTTTCCATATCACTACAGTATATATCCGCTCCCCACTCCTCTCTGAATTCTCTCTGGCAATAACTAAAAATCACTATGCTTTGTGAAATAACTTGCTGATGTGGGGCTTCCTCTCGAGATCAGGTGAGTCACCAAAGAATCTTAGAAAATCCAACTACTTGCCTTTCACATCATTAATAACAACCCAAGGGCTTTGGTGCCCACTACTGAAGGAGGGAAGTGAATTGGTGGGGGGTGGAGGGTGGAAGAGGAAAAGAAAGAAATGCTTGGATGCTAATCCCTAGAGGAAGAATTAAGAGAAGTAACTTAGAAAATTGCTTTAAACAAAGATCTTGCTTACCTCAAAGCAAAGGCCAATAGAGAGCTGAAAAAATTATTACTTTCAAAAATTGTAGTGAATTTATTTTTTAATACTGTACTCTATAATAACTAGCAGGAAATAAAATCTCCAGGAAATCTCAGGGGAGTTTGTATGCTTAGGCAGAAACAGGATGGGGTGAGAGGACTGTAGGTAAATACTGAAGTGCTGAGTTTCTCTGCACCACGCCGACCTGTATTTGCACTTTTCAGTTAAAAAAATAAATAAATTCAACCAGTGATGGTTAACTTTATTATGTGTCAACCTGAGTAAGCCATGGGGTTTCCAGATTAAATACTGTTTCTGAGTGTGTCTTTGAGGGTGTTTGCATTTGAATAGGTAGACTCAGTAAGTCTATTGTCTGCCCCAGTGGGGATGGGCATTATTTAATCACTGGGGACAAAAAGAGGAAAAACAAAAAGAGGAGGAGAAGTTTGCCCCTTTTTTTTCCTACCTCACTGCTTGAGCTGGGACATCTCATCTCATCTCTTCCTGCCCTCAACTTGGGATTCATACCATCGACTTCCCTGGTTCTCATTGTTCACACTCAGACTTAATTACCACTGGCCTTCCTGGGTCTCTAGCTTGCAGACGGCAGACTGTAGGACTTCTCAGCCTCTGTTACTGTGTGAGCCAGTTCCTCAAAATAAATATCCTTTTTGTATAATAAATCTATTATCTATATTAACATAAAGTATATATCAAGATTTATAAATAATAAATCTAAATAAATTATATAATATATATGATTATGTAAGTATATACTTGTATGTGTAATTATATAAACATATTATAATTATATGTCATAAATCTCTATATGTCTATATGTATATATCTCTTATTAGTTACATATCTATGAAGAACCTTGAGCAGGATATAACCCAAAAGAACATCTGGGGTTAAACAACTCATAGAAGCCTCAAGTATGGAGAGCAGGCGGACTAAGCTCATGTTCGAAATAAGAAACAAAATAGACATGAGTTGGTCAACCCAAAAACCTTTATTCCAAGAAACATGATTTGGCAGGATTTCCCGCTTCCCAGTTCTATGACTTCTTGTTTCATATTCATCTAGTTAAGGTCTCTGCTTCCTCTTTACCTATATTAAATCCAATCTCCTATTTTGTCTCAAACTTTCATGCTGGCCCCTCTGTCCCAGGGTGACAATAACAGAGCCTGGTAAGTATTGACACTTGGCATCTTGTTAGGTTTAAAGGTTATATCCTGAATTGTTTCTCCCTTCCACCATGAAACAACACATTATTTTCCAACCCTTCTGTTTTTCACTGTCCCATTTTCTTGACACAGCCCGGATGGATGGTGATGATGGTTGCCATAATACATAATGTCACCGTAATATGAGTACATATCATTGAGAATTTAGCACTTGCTAAACATCTTACTTCATCTCAAAGAATCCTCATGAGAACACTAGGAAGTTGCTACTACTAGGGATGGTCGTTTCCCCTCCACTCTTGATGTTTCCTTTCTGTGGAAAAAGTAACACCCCCAGCCACGCTCCACCGTAGCTCTGGAGGAGAAACTGATTGGATAGTGGAGCATGGATGGAGAAATGTGGGTATCTCTCCCTGCTTTTGAGAGAATGCATGCTGTGCTCTGCCCCTGCATGGAGAGGTCTGTCCTGGCAGAGAGGTCTGGCTGTGAAGCCCACAAAGAGAAGCCACGTTCTTTAATGTCAGTTTTAACAATGATAAAGGGGGCATGCTAACTTCCACCTGTCTTACCCTTTGTTTTATTTCTGGTTAGCTCACAACCTGGTTGGCCAAGGCAGAAAGTATTATTTACCATGATCTCTCCGCACCTCACAGCATAGCTACTATCCCTATACCTATTTTACAGATGAAGAAACTGAGGCTTAGAGAGGTCAAGTAACTTGTCCAAGTTGACATAGCTAGGCAGTATAACAGAGTCTGAACTTGAACTGAGCTGACCACTGTGCTATACTATTTTTCCTGTACTTTCCTTATCTCCCAAGACTTGCATCATGCTAGTGTCATACCTTCCCAGTGAAAGAAAGAAACAAGCAAAAAAAAAAAAAAAAAAAACCCAAAAAACTCTATGAATTAACCAAGGATTTTGATCTATATTCGTGGATTGGTCCCTGGTAGTAGTGCCAGAATCTCTTAGTAAAGATCCTGGACATCCCTTTTGAAAAGATTTCAGAGGGCCTCATCTCCACATCCATAAATATTGCAATCTGACATATTTTTTATTCATAATGACAGCATTAGGATTAAAGGACACCCCAAAAATAACATGAAAGGAGAATATAGATATATAACAAGCATCTGGTGAGCTTGTTCTGTTAGCACAATAGCTACTGGGGGCAGCTAACTCATCTGGTATATGCACCATTCAACATCTGTTGGCTGGCATTTCATAAATATTAGATTACAACCTAAGCGGGGGAGAATTCTATTTTGGTGGATGGATGGGTGCAGAATCCTGATTATTTCCCAAAGGTTTCTGCAATTTGCCTATTTGCTATATATGCAATCAAGTGTATAAATGAAAGAGTACTATTAAAGAGCAAAATTTTAAAAAGCTCTGTCCAATCCATCTTAGTAGCATATTGTGGGGTGGCTTTAAACACGACTTGAAAGGCTTAGAAGGAGAATCCCCCCTCCCCCTCCACCCAGTGGGCATGTCACACTCCACACATCTTTCCCTGTCCCTTCAAACTACAGCAGCAGACATCTGGAAGTGACTAAAATAGCAATGACTCCCAGCCTAGCCAAGGTTCTATTCAGTTTCCATGTCAGCGCATGCTGCTTTCCCTGTGGGAGCACGCTTCCACCCCAAAATCTGTAATAGAGAAACAACAGCCAGAGCCAACTTTCCAATGAGCACAGAAAATTCCTGTCCAACTCTGGTGTTCCATGTTTGCATATTGTCTCTTGATGTTCTAATTTCTGTTTGAATGATGCAGCTGGTCTAGTCCATAGTCTCTGGCACATCTCCATAAGAAAGAGTTTATTTTGATTATGTGGTCCTAAAAATCAACTCATGCATTTCTTTATCTACATTTATAAAGAATTTACCACTTGCCAAATATTGTACATAGATTGATTAAGAGACTGGATTACAGAGGTCCCCGAAAGAGTTCTGCTTGCAAAACATCCCCTTTAAGTATTTGTCACCTGTAATTATATTAGGACTCCATCCCTTTGATGTTTTTAATGGTCACAAATAAATACTCACTATGAGTATCTCCAGGATGGTGAATGAGTTTCATTATTCTTAGCAACGTTTTTTAAACTGTAGTAACTATCAGACCATTATTTTGAAAATAGCTGTCAAACCATTATATTGAAAAAAATTATGAAGTCAAAACAGGTGGGAGACCAGGTGCAGTGGCTCATGCCTGTAATCTCAGCACTTTGGGAAACTGATGGGGGAGGATTGCTTGAGCCCAGGAGTTCAAGATCAGGTTGGGTAACATAGCAAGACTTTGTTTCTACAAAAAAGTTTAAAAAATTATCTAGGCGTGGTGGTGCATGCCTGTAGACCCAGTTACTTAGAAGGCTGAGGTGGAAAGATTGACTGAGCCCAGGGGGTCAAGGCTGTGGTGAGCCATGATCATACCACTGACTCTCCAGTCTGGGTGACAGAATGAGACTCCAATTCTGTAGCAACAGCAACAAAATAAAAACAAAAAATGGTGGGAAGGAAAGATATAAGCTTTAAAGCATGTCTGCTGAGGCTATGTGAGAGGATGATGGTACTATAGGATTCCAGTTGGAGTATATTTCTACTTTTCTCTGAGTTGTTATTGGTCAGTTACACCTTAGTATTAAAGAAGATTTCAAGTGTGGATGACAGACAGTGAATATCACTTCACATTTAATAGACTTGAACACAGAAGAGAAACAAGGAGTGAAAAGACGAATGACACCCCAAACAAACCTCAACTAATTTCACAAGAACAGCAGCCACCCCGGCACTTATAGCCTACATGCTGAGACCAACCCATGACCACCCTCCCTGTTGTTAGGCTTCTGCCTAACATTTTGCTCATTCCTGAGTCTGTTTATCCTTTTGCCCCCAACCCAGATCCAGAGAAGCAAAACAGATGCTATATGGTTCTTATCAGAGAGTATGTAGATCAAAAAGAGGATAAGTCTTGAAAGACTGTCTAGTTTTCAGTAGAGGGAATAAAACTGTGTCGAGAACAGCAGACAAGGACATCTGCCCCTCAACGAGCTATGAATGGACAGTTTCTTTTGGT
Organism: Carlito syrichta; assembly: GCF_000164805.1. Taxonomy (NCBI): domain Eukaryota; kingdom Metazoa; phylum Chordata; class Mammalia; order Primates; family Tarsiidae; genus Carlito; species Carlito syrichta. The sequence continues at coordinate 774,102 of NW_007256597.1, read as the reverse complement.
GTCATTCATATATCAATGCCCTTGTCCCCCTGCCTCCTTTCCAGACAAGGGACATTGTTGATGCCCTCTTCTTTCTGGCTGTGGATACAAGCTCTTTCTCCTTGTTTGCTTGTCTCTCCAGAAAATGGGTGTTTTTTATGAGCTAAGTATCCTAAGTAGGTATTTAAAGAAAGGAACATTCATTAAGCATCTATCTTGTACCAGGGATTGTGCTAATACTTCATACACATAATTTCATTTATTTTTTACACCAGACTGGTAGGTAAGTATTAATACTACAGTTTTACACACAGCAATTAACAGGTACAAGGTGGTCTAATTTCTCACAGTAGCATGTGGAAGGATCCAAACCCAAATCTGCAGAATCCCACAACAGAGTTCTTTTATTATGCTATTATTACTGCATTTTAAATTCTGCTGGCTTCTGTAGAGTAGTTCCATTTGCCTTTTGTACCATGGCCCATATCTGCCATTAACAGAAAATTCTAGACTCCATGCCCAATGCCGTTACACATCGCACTCTTCTTGGATGTCCCATAGGAAGCACGAACATTCAAAAAATGTCTCCAAATATGCTTCTTCATTCTATCTCAGGAAATAACACCACCAACCCCTCGGTCACCCCAGCCAGAAATCTTAACATTTTTGTTGTCACCCCATTGAGACCCACAGCCCACATCCAGTCACTTGCTCAGTCTTGCAGTTTCTGTCTCATCCACACATATGCTACTGATCCCTTCTCTGTGCACTGTTACCATTTACAGGCCCCTCGGCATCCACCTCAGACCAAGTTGGATCAAATTCACATCATATTCACAAAGAATATTCTGAAGGGTAACTCTGACCAAGTTTCAATTCTGCTTCAAAACCCTTGGTATTCTCCATTGTCCATAGGATAAAGTCTAACTCTTTAGCATAATGAAATTTACTCCCTGATTTGATCCTTTTTTTTTTTTTAAGGAGGACATTTTTCCTTTTTAATAGGTATGCCAGGTTCCTTTCTTACTACCCTCTTCCCTCCCTAAATGCAGACTTTGCCGAATCACTCATGGGTACTGAGAGCATAGCACTATTTCATGCTTCCATGCCTTTGTACATGCTAATATCTTTATTTGGAACACTCTTCCAATTGTCTTCTCCATTCCAGAACCAGAGTTTATTCCTATTCCTTCTTTCCAAACTGGTTCAAGATACCTCTCTAAAGCCTCTACTGACTTCTCAATCAGATATGAATGCTCATTCCTGTCTATGAGTATTTCTTCAGGATCACAGAGCTCCACTAGACGCAATACTTCTCAGCCCTCGTATGTCCCTGTACTCACCTAGGGGAGGCGTAGTGACTTCTCCACTTGGTAAATTAGGAATGAATTAACTGGGCTAGAGCAGCCCAAGCACAACTTTCTTTCTCTAGGAAATAATCTGCTCTTGGGTTAAATTGACCTAATTTGGTGTTCCTTTCAGCAAAACAATTTGGCCAATGGTCTCAGAGTGGTTCCCCAATTTGGCTTCTACTAGTAATAAATGTGGAATTATTATTATTTTGCCCATCTGCCTCTTCTATTCAAATTATTCAGAACTCAAATAGAAAACTGTGTTCTTATTTACTGGGTCCTTTTAGGAGTCCAGTATCTGAACTCCAGTTAACACAAACACTGAATCCTACCTCCATTATGCCTCTACATGCCTAATACATAGATTTGTTAGCTTGAGATTGTCATTTTGTGTGGCAATTGTTTTTTTGCACATCCAACTAGATCATAATGTCCCTGTGGGCAGGGACTATATGCTAGTTGTCTTCACATTCTCACAATCTGACATTCAATTCATGTTTGTGGAATGATTAAATGAACAAATTGCTTCTGGTGATCATTAGCAATCTTCAGTTAGACTAAGCTACAGGAGACTGTAATGTAAGTCAACTTTCTCTATTCTTCTGCTCTCTACTACTCATTTTAACAAAATTAAGTAAATCATCCAAGACAGCAATATGACAATAATAATCTCAGTTGGAATTTAATGAATCAAAACACCAAAAAAAAATATCTGAGAGAAAGCTGGAAAAACTAATTTTTTTTTCTACTATCTCATTGCCTAAAATTCTTACAAAATGAGACAGTTTCAGTGCTATAAAATGAGCTGCTACATATAATTTCTTTCCACATAGAAAAAAAATGATCTTCTTTTGTTTCACAAAGTGGAGATTTTATTAAAGGGTTTTGTTGATCAGTTGATTTCTAGGCTTATAAATCTGCCCCTGGTTCTTTAAAGTCATGCAGTATGAAGCTTTGTGAATTCATACATAAAACAATGTATGTGGAATCATGTGAACATGACTGTACGAGAAATCAGTCATAATTATTGTTATCTATTTCCAAATAAATTTTTGAGCAAATAAAGAATTTTGAAATGTGCACAAAACATTATAGCTACTTGGAAAAAATGAATTGAGTTTTAAAATTTTCAATTGCATATAAACACATCATTTTAAATATTTAAGATTGGTGAATGTAATTAATTTCAAATACAACTTATAAACTAATGATGTCTGTTAGAGACACATGATGCTAGCACATAGTATAGAGTTTTTCCTAAATTGCTTTCTTTTTTTTTTTTTTATAAGTTGGAGTCTCATTCTGTCACTCAGACTGCCACCGCAACCTTGACCTGCTGGACTCCGGCAATCCTTCCGCGTCAGCCTTCCAAGTAGCCAGAACTACAGGAGCGGGCTACCACGCCCGGCTAATTTTTTTATTTATTGTCGAGATGAAGTCTCACCAAGTTACCCAGGCGGGTCTCGAACCCATGGGCTCAGGCAATTCACTCACCTCAGCCTCCCAAAGCACTGGGATTATAGGCTGAGACACCGAGCCCGGCCAATTGCTTTCAACTATTTGTAGATTTAAGCAATCTATTTGTCACAGCAGCTGTATTAAACTCAAGATTCAGGGTTGTGTGTTAGAATTAGAGACTATAGTTTAATAAGTTGTGAAGTTCTAAACTAACTCAATGCCTTAGCCTTTAATTTACTATCTTGGCAGTCAATATTTGGTTATAGAAAATTGCTGCCAGGTAAATTTAACTCTTCCGAACAAATGTAGTCTCTAACCCGGTCATATTGACAGACTCCTCTTTGGTCTCCTCACATTCATCTTGCCCTTCTCCAATTTGTTGATCTTTTCAAAATCCAAGACTAATAATGTCACTACCCATTCACCACTCACTTATATTACTTTTAATTCATCTGAGGAAAAAATAATTATCATCGTCTAGATCCCTCATGGTTTGATTCCCTCCTATCTTTCCAATGTCATGTTTCCCAATCCCCTTCACATTCTGAGCTCTAGTTCCACTGCCTTTATTCATACCCTTGAATAAAGCAATCACTTTTCACCACAAGGTCTTTACACTTGCTGTTCTCACTTCCTAAAATGACTTCCCTTTCTCTCAAATTGGGAGTTCATACTGACTCTTCAGAGCCCTATTTGAATGTAACTTTCTCAGAAAAGACTTTTCCTATTATCCATTCCCTTCACTTAGGCCCTTAGCCATGGTAGATTCCCTACTATTAGTTCTCTTAATACTTTATAGGTATCATTCACAGCACTTGGCATAGCTGCAATTGCATTTATTTTTGTGATTACTTGACAACTCCATTAGATTTTTATGCTCCTGAGGGCAGACTTTGTAGGTTCTGCTTATCTTTGTTTAATGCCTGGCACCTAGCAAATGCTCAATAAATGTTCACTAGATAAGTGAAAAGAAGTCTTGTTTTTGTGATCACATCAAAGAAGGAATGTTGTTTTCACATTGTCAAAATATGGCAAGAGGATCAAATACAACTCAAATATTTGCAAAATGAATGCTCATCTTTGGTAGCTTGAAAGAAGTGGGCCGGGCTCGGTGGCTCAGCCTGTAATCCCGCACCTTTGGAAGGCTGAGGTGAGTGGATTGCCTGAGCCCGCGGGTTCAAGACCTGCCTGGGCAACTTGGTGAGACCTCATCTCTACAATAAATCAAAAATCAGCTGGGCGTGGTAGGTAGCACGTGCCTGTAGTTCCAGCTACTTGGAAGGCTGAGGCGGAAGGATCGCCGGAGCCCAGCTGGTCGAGGCTGCAGTGGCCAGAAGCAACCACTGCACTCCAGTCTGGGCGACATAGTGAGACTCTACCTCAAAAAAAAAGAAAGAAAGAGGTGGAATTGCTGGTAAAGCAAAGAAAACACTGATAGTATTTTAGAACCTCTGAAATCAATTCCTCATATTTAGGATACCAAGGAAACTAAAAGCAGACCCAGAACTCTCTCTTATCACAAGCTATAGCTGTATCATAAAGACACCCAGTAATAGCAGGTTAAGAAGGCTACAAGGCAAAAGAAAGAATTAGGACCCAGAGCAGGTCATGCAATGCTTCTTCTTTTAATCAAACTTAATGAGCCTATTAAATCAGAGGGACCAGCACTAGATATTGAGGAACTGAGGCAAACATGGGAGTCGGGGTTAAAACAGCCCCCAAGATAATGCCAATCTTAGTGTCATGCACCTGAGCAGCACCCCACCCTACTCAGCAATGTAAGCAGGGGAATCTTCCTACATATACAGATGAGAGGATCCTTGCCCCTTCCAATCTCTGAACTCTGTTCCTAAGAGAAGAGACAAATCTGTAGGTGAACTTGAAAATTTACGAGAATAGATTTTTTTTTTCCCCAAAAAGGTTAACAGGCTGGCTGGGATCATGCCACCAAAGAATTACTTATGAACTTGGAGTTCAGTCTCTGGCAACCCAGCACTGGACCAGGTCCAGGCAATGGCTGTGGCAAAGAGGTCATGCTGGCTATATTTGAAACCTGTTGAAAATAAATCACAGCGATATCAGCAGCTCTGATCTAAAGTGGAGGAGCCCAATCATATTTTCAAGGTCAACCCTCCCCCCCAAAGCAGCCCTAGAGGTGTACTACTCAGCCTCCAGCTGCCACTCCTTTGAATCTACCAGAATGGATCATTCTGTTTACATATTGAGGTCACATATCCCAAGATATAAGATATACCGGAAATACTAGAGCTGGGTTATTGTTGACCAATATGGAGTTCTCCCAATGGACATACTTTGTTTAGAGGCTCGCCATTAATCAAAAGTTTTCCAGAACTGTGCTGCAATTAGAGACTCTGCCTGAATCCTTCCTTCCCTCTCTTTCACAGGGATCAGAGCTGCATTGCCACTTATAGGCTCTTCTCAGCTACTCCTGCTTCCTCTCCCCCTTTATCCTTCATAAGCACCAGTTCCCAATATCTCCCGCATGTAATATTGTTTTCATGTCTACTTCTCAGGAAACCTGAAATGATTCACCTCTTCAAAAGGGCTCCCTAAAAATAAAAATGCATTTGAACTACTGAAATACTCTTAAGGAAAAAAAAAAGCTATGTTATTACATGTGTGAATTACAAGGCTATCTCCTCTACATCTGGCCAGCGCCGTAAGAGATAAAGGAATATAAGAGAACTGAGATATATTCCAGAGAAGACACCCATTCTTCAGAAGATGATTAGTTAAAAGAGCTGTTGATGCTGATCAAATAAAGAACTGAAATTGAGCATGTTGGATCATGCCTGTAATCCTAGCACTTTGGTGGGCTGAGACAGGAGAATCACTTAAGTCCAGGAACTTGAAACCAGTCTGGGAAACATGTGAGACCTCATCTCTATAAAAAATAAAAAAGTTAGCCAGGCATGGTGACATGTACCTGTAGTGTCAGCTACTCTGGAGGGTGAGGTTGATGATCTCCTGAGCCCAGAAGATCAAGGTTGTGCTGAGCCATTGTGATCCAGCCTATGTGACAGAGTGAGACCCTGACTCAAAAATAGAAATGAACTCCTTTTTATTAGCATTCAGAATGTCTCTGACCCATTCTCATCAGACTTTAGGGATGGGATGTGAAGCAGGCAGGGTAGAAGGAATAGTTTGGAGATGATATGCTGCATCTTGAAGAGTTATTATGGGGGTAAAACTTAATGTACATGCCTGCTTAAGACATAATAGATGTTAACTCTCTTCTCCCACCCCTTCATCAGTTTCCCTAACTTCCCACATCTGTGAGGACCAGCAGAAAAGGGGAGGCAAAGTAGACCCATGATTTATTCATCAGCAATGTACAAGATGTACCCAAGATGAAATGCTGAATGCATTTCCCTTTATTCATAACTCAAATCTCTACCCATATGATCTCATCAACTGATATCAGTTCTTTCCAAATTCCACGTTAGTTTCTCCCTTTCTCCTTACAAGAATATCAAAACCATACAGTTTCTTCCTTTTTATCATCTCTAAATCACCCTTGTTCCTCCATGCATCTTAGTAACAAAGACATCTTTTCTTACTGACTTAAAATCATTCTGCTAATTCTATTAATTTATATGATCACATTTCTGCCAAGTTGATTCATAGCATAGATAAGACTCTCCCTATTTCTTACTCTTTTATTAAAATAGATTTCCCTTTTAATCAGTAAGACCCATCACTAGGTACTCAATCAAAGAATAAAAAATATAGTGTTTTGTACATGGTAAATTGTGACTTTCAGAAGCCCTAAGACTGGCTGACCTTGTAATTTTAAATAGTACTTGTTAATTAAAAAGAATTTGAGTAAGTTGTGATACATGCTTATAGCAAAGCCCTGAGATTTCATGAGGGTGAAGAGGAGCTTCCAAGGCTCCCAGATGATGTTCAACAGATCACTTACAACCCCTCCCATTTTTACCCCCAAAGATTCCTGGTCCTTCCCATCCAGCATTTATTCAACAGGATTCTATAGGTGCAGGTTTTTCATCTTGCTCTGCTTTCCTTCACTTGCTTCTAGCATATAAAATGCTTAGCTCAGCTGGCACAAATCAACCCATGGCTCAATTAGGTCATTCAGGTACCAGAGTCATCTCTGTCATTGGCTTGAAATACATCTTTTCCTACTGACATCTTTGGGGTCTTTGGAAGTCAGAATTGTGAGTTTAAGAATGTTCCGTAAATAGTTTCCTTCATGATGCCATGGATTACTTGACTGTCACCTTATTATACAGATTGGGCACCTCTATGAGGCCATTGTTCAGAGGCAATTTCAAAAGTAAAAGAGTAATTAAAACAATAACAACAAAAAGAATATCGTTGACCAACCAGGAGCAAAGAAAAACACAATAATAATTTTCTAAGTATCATTTTCCTGTATTAATTTTTTTTTTTGAGTTGGAGTCTCACTCTGTCACCCAGACTAGAGTGCAGTGGCCACTCCCAGCCACTGCAGCCTCGACCTGCTGGGCTCCAGTGATCCTTCTGCCTCAACCTTCCAAGTAGCTGGAACTACAGGCGTGCGCTACCACACCCGGATAATTTTTTTGATTTATTATAGAGATGAGGTCTCGCCAAGTTGCCCAGGCAGTTCTCGAACCCGCGGGCTCAGGCAATCCACTCACCTCAGCCTCCCAAAGCGCGGGATTACAGGCTGAGCCACCGAACCCGGCTCCTTTATTAATATTTTAATAAATCGCAAGTCATATTTAAATGACTTACAAAAATAATTTGGGCAAGAAGAAACATGGAGTCGCCTATCACTCTATTTGAGAAGCTGACTTGGAAACTACAAGTATATTTTGAAAGATAAAAATGAGATCCAACTACTTCAACTCCTCCCCTTGTGAAACGGAGATAGTATTAAACAGAATCCATCAGTATTCCAGGAGGTCAGTGAGGATGCTGCTAGGAATTATAGTAGCAAAACTACTGTTGGGATACAGGACATGGAAAGAATACTAGACATCAGCCTCTTGTTTGTCATACAACCTGGACATAATTCTACAACTCAAATTTCCATAATTTTGTGATGTGGGGCATGGGATAAAAGATTTCTCTAAGGGCACTTCTAAAATTCTCTTATTTCTGTGAAATTCCCAATATAAAATTGTATTCATCTCAAGGGATCCTGGCAACATACGTAGAGGCAGAGGCAGCTTGTTCTAGTCTTCAAAGTCAGGCAGCGATGTCAGAAAGACTGATTGAACATCCCAGTCCCACTAGCTACCATCTATGGAACTTGGAGGAAAATATAAAACCCCATCAAGTCTCAGTCTCCCCAACTGTAAATTAGGGATGGCATAGGTCTACTTTTACTAGACTAGAATGAAGAATTGATTATAATGTAAATAGAATAATGCTCATTATTAAGCTGTTTCAGCTTCAGGCCCACCCTTGCATACGCTGCTCTGTGATGCTAGAGATGGGACTTGGGAAATTACTTTTCTTCTTTGAAATCAGATTCCCTGTAGGTTTTCCCAATAGAAGGCACTAGAAACAGAAAAGTGGGGAAGGGATTTGCTCTTTCTTAAATGCAGTGCTCCAGCAGTCCCTCTTCACTCTGGCAACAGTATTTGATTCCATTTCCAGCCTATCTAAGCACACCCCAAACCAGCCACATCACACCCCTGGGTTAGAGGTCTGGGACACTGCAAAGTCCTTGCTCCAAGCTCCTAGATTCTAATAACACAACGTCCTCTTTTGTTCTCCCGGCCCCAGGAGTGAAAACTACTTCCTGTGTTACCTGTTTCTGTTTCTATCTTATTTCAGTGTCCTCTTTTGCCTTTTTTATTCCCCCAGTGTTTGTTTAACCAGTTTCTTATACTAAGTTCTCTCTGTTGAGATATCTGTAAGTTTCATTTTCCTGATGGATGCTGACACAGGTCATATAAATAAGTAAAATCATGAGTATAATATTCATAAATAAATAGAAATGTGAGTGCACTAAGCACAGTGCCTGACCATTTAGTTACTTAGTCAACATTAATTATTATAATATTAACAAAAATGACGATGAAAACAAAAGCAATATAAGTGGAAATCTAGATTATCTCTTCTGAGAATGATCTAATTACTGATGTGATATATTCAGGTTTATTAACTCAACTAGATTTTATTTTTCCTTCCTTATATTTTTTTCTTCTCTCCAATTATAATGTACTAAGGAGGAACTCTACCTATTCCACTGGAGTTCTTAAAGAGACAATTCACAGTTGTCTTTGGCATTGATTTTTTTCCACCCACAAGCAGCTCGGGACAGTCTGAACTGAGGCAGCCTCTTCCCCTCTACCACAAAGGACACCATATCCTGACCAAGAGAGAACCTCTTTTGAATCTATAATATCTTATTACTAGTGACTGTTTGGTTTTATCATTCTAGATTCTTCCTGAAACAAAATCTCCTGTATTTTAAATTAAGTCATATACCTTTTTTCCTTATTGTTATCTTGAGTTTTAGAATTAAAGGTCCTCCACTCTCTCTTTTTGGTGTACTTGGGAAATTATTTTGACCCTAGCATAGAGTATTCTCAATCATTGGGTTATTGAAGGATGAGCTGAATTCCTTCTTCTTATAAAAGTTGAAAAGCAAAACATTTCTAACACAGATCATGGATCAACCTATCTTTCCCTGCCAAATTTAGAATAAAATCACTGGAAAAAAAAAAAGACAATGTTCCTCAAGCTAGTCATCAAACTCGTACATCATATAAAATTCCTTAAATCAGTAATATTTAACCAATAAAATTCCTTAGATCAGCAATAGAAGAATAAACCTATTCTTCTATTTGGAAAAGACTGCATAATCCTATCACTTCTTTTCCCTGAATCTTTCAGTGACCCCTCACAGGTCAGAATACCTTGATTTTGTATTTGCTATAATTTAAAAACCCTTTCATTATCTTGTCCCTATCCTCATATATGATCTTGTCTCATACTATCAGCCTTAAACCCCAATTCTGTCTCTAAACAGCTACTTGCCTTTGGTCAAATTACGGCTCTTCTTCCCTCCACTTTTTTTTTTTATTTCTTGGCTTTTCATTTTTTTCTTATTAGTTGTTTTTCATGGCTCTTTTAAAATGAAATATTTACAGATTAAGCATCTCTACTCCAAAAACCCAAAATCTAAAATGCTTCAAAATCTGAAGTTTTTGTTCAAAACTTTCTATTTCAGTTAGTTGACTGAAATAGAAAGTTTAGAAGTGCTTAAACTTCAGAAATCAATATCTAAAAATTAAAAGACTTTTTTTGTTCATATGTTTAGTCCTTCCTTTCTTCGGTACGTCTAAAAAATCAGAAAATGTCAATGATATTGGTTCTTGTTTTGATTAAGCAAACTAGAAGTTTATAATCTTTCTAATCAAATGGAGAAAATGAGAAATAAAAATAGTGATACAGGATCATAGTAATATGTTATTTGAAATTTAAAAGTGAAAGAGAGGGAAAAAAGGAAGGAGAAAAGGAGGAAGGGAAGGAGGAAGATATGGAAGAAGTAAGAAGTCAAGGAAAAGAGAAATAAAAGTTAAAAAGTAAAATCTAACTCAAGATCATCTCCTCCATGAATCCCAGATCCTACGAAGCAAAACTAACAATCACTTGCTTGGGGTTTCCAAATTTTTTGCTTGTTTGTTTGTTTGTTTTCCATTTTGCCTACTTTGTGGAGAGCATATTATATACTAGTTGGCTGCATACCTTTCTTCTGTCATCATGGGTATCCTGTGGTCAAGAATCACGTCACATTCATCTTTATAAAACCAATGTATGCGTATATTCAATAAATAAATGCCGAACTGAAAGGAAACTATAACTGACAGAGATGACCAAAGATTACAAATGCCCTGGAACTGTTGCCTCCACTAGGCCTCATGCTGTTCAGTGGCTTGCTTTATTAATACCCAGAGACGTGAACCATTCTTAAGGTTTGCATGTTCTGGTACTCCTCACATAGATTGATTTCTGCGACTGATTCATTTAGCCTCCACTGGGTAAGGAGTAGAGAGGGTCTGAAAAGAAGATGTAACAGATCTGACCTCCTCTTTAGGAAGCTCACAATTTAAGAGGATTAAAAGTAGAAATTAAAATGTCTTTGAGATATATGTACCAACGCTATGAACAGAAATTTTTTGCTTTTTCTCCTCCTTCATTTTGCAGTCTATATAAAATGTTATTCTCATTTCCTAGTCTCCAAAAATTATCTGAATTACGATTCCCCAATCTCTACCTTGCTACTTTACCACCCATATCATTCCAAACATCACTGATCTGATCACTACTTAAAAAAAAAAAAGTGTGTAATTGCATCGTTGTCACAGACTTGAACACTCCAAAATGATTTTTCAATGGGCAGGAATAAGCCTTGGCCATGGTAATAATCCCTACCCAGGACAGCTCAAAGAGTAATGTTCATGTTAATACTCAAATAAAGTAATACTTATTTTAGTACTATTTAGAAGTTAGAACTTAGTATTTCTTAGTGTTCAATATTTAGCTTTATTTAATACTGACTCCTGAGTAATACTAAATAGGAGGCTAGTTTAAGAAGTGAAGAGGTTAATAGGAAGTGTAAAAGCTTTAATTCTCTAAGAATTCAGCAAGATTTTCCAAAAAGCGCATCTGCAAACTTTTCCTTTGTTCTTTCTCAAAGTCAGAGAGAAGACTATCTGCTTCAAGTTTCTGAACACTGGCTCACCTTCACTCAGTAGCCAATATTCCCATTTAATTACAATATCCTATTTCTGAACCCTAGTCACATTTACATATACATCTGATATATACATATTTGAGATATGTGCATACACACACACACACACACACACACACATGCACACACACACACACACACACACACACACACACACACACACACACACGGGAACAGCCTCCCCCAAAAAACTAGAATTATCTTTGGGAGGGCAGGCTCCTTGTAGTACAGGTTTCCTCTGCTAGATAAGTGTTCTAGGAACCCCCTGGCATCAGTGTACCAGCTAGTGTTTTTTGTGAGAGGCTGCATTTGGCTTCAGTGAATTCTTTTTTTTTTTTTGAGATTATTTCAATGTGTTTGCCCATTTCGTAATGGATGATTTACATGAAAAACCTGCCCATACCACACTGAGTGTTCAGCAGTTTTTAACCCCCCAAAATGGCATGATCCTCACGCCCCACCCTCCCTATTCATCTTGCACCAAGCAACTTTTTTTGTTTCCCCAATGAAAAACGTCCTCAAAGGGAAATGTTTTGCCAATGTGGAAGAGGCAACGACAAAAAAATGGCAGAAGCACTAAAAGCCATCAGAATTGATGAGTTCAAAAACTGTTTTGAGCAGTGGAAGTGTCTTATAAGAGGTGATGAACTGCATGGAATCTGTGTGATGAAACGTAAGGAAACTATAACCTCATATATTAAGGATGCTGAAACTGTGTGTTGTACCTCTCCCCTAAAACTTAGTAATTCTTGGAAACCCTGGAAGGAACACCATACTTGGGAGCGCCAAGCAACTATGTTAGATACGTTAACCAGCTTTCTCTGCTTCTGTAATCCCCACTGGCAGTGTGTGAGTGTTGTGCGATAAGCAACTTTCATATTCTAGCGGGCTTTTCTCTGTTTGAATTGTGGCGGGCAAGCCCTCTTCTGGCGGGCTTTGCAGTTGTTCAAATTTGAATTATAACAGCCTTGTGGATTAGGCAGGCTTTTGCAAATTTAAGAAAGGCCCCTGCCCCTGCCGCAGTGTGGTGCCCTTGCCTAAAGATTTGTGAGTCTGATGAGTGGCCCTGGCCAGTCGAACCTGGCTAATAAACCTCTCTTGGTAAATTGTATGTCGGTGCTGTGAATCAAACGCTTGGACCCCACATCAGTCTTGATAAGTGTTTTGCATCAAATGGAGAGTAAGCCGGGCTCGGTGGCTCAGCCTGTAATCCCGCGCCTTTGGGAGGCTGAGGTGAGTGGATTGCCTGAGCCCATGGGTTCGAGACCCGCCTGGGCAGGCGAGACCTCATCTCTACAATAAATCAAAAGATTAGCCGGGCGTGGTAGCATGCGTCTGTAGTTCCAGCTACTTGGAAGGCTGAGGTGGAAGGTTCACCGGAGCCCAGTAGGTCGAGACTGCGGTGGCCGGGAACGGCCACTGCACTCCAGTCTGGTCGACAGAGTGAGACTCCAACTCAAAAAAACAAACAAACAAACAAAAAAAATGGAGAGTAATTTGAAGGTGACAGAAGTTCAAACATGTAAGAATAAATACACACATTTTTATAAATAAATTCCAGCGTTTTTAAAAAAATCCCCCCTCATATATCCTTTTTCCTTATTTCAGCAGAGGACAAGGATGTCTTTCTAAAGGATGTCTTTCAGCCAACCTAGGTAGAAGAGGTCATGGAGTTTCAGAATAAAATAAAATAATGAAAAATCTGCCCTTCCACCAACATGGTTGTGTGGAGACACTTACATTGAAGTCATACAACACACCAAAGTTTGCTGCAGACGCCTCGTCAGCTCTGGGAACCGTTTTCCTAGGTAAACTGCCGTAGGGCAAACCCCAGAGGTACTACATGGAGAAACAAAGAAAGCAGTAAACAATTGGAAACAAAATCTGAGTCACACATGTGATCACAAATGGTTTTGTTTAAAAGCACTTCTGAAACATTTTCATGGGACTCTGCGGGTCTCTATGGGGAGGGGTCCCATTTTCTAGGAATTGACTACTAAATCCGTAGTGAAGAACAAAAGAAATGCTAAGGACCCTGTATTCTGAGTTCAGGGGACCACCAGCAGTTGGGCCAACCACAGTCCCCAAAGGCTTACTGAGGACCTCACAGCTGCTGCCACCTCCACACTGCTCTGATTTAGAGAAAGTCTGGAAAGGAGAGAGATAGCCCTTTGGAGTCAATGAAATGCTCAACAAAACCACCCTTCCCACATCTTCAAATGAGAATACCCCTTAGGGGTGAGAGTGGAGAAAGATTCTCTCCTTCAGGCAACGGATGAAAAAATTCAAGAAAAGAAATCATGTAATTTGAAGTATCTATAGGGAGGAAACACTTGCACCCTGATTACATTGTCTGTTTCATCACAAAGTCAGGATTAATGCCCTGAATTTGTGCTATCAAGTTAGGAGAGAAGCACACTAGGGGAAAATGGTGTTGGGGAGCAGTGGGCCAGTGAGAGGGGAAGAATAGGGTCATGAGAAGGTGCCTTGGTGAGAACTAGAAAAAGCACCTCTCTTGCCCTATAGCTTGCCAAACACATGTCCCCTGGGGCTGCGGGCAGAGGACCAATGCGGTTTGAAAACTGGGTGCAGAGTGTGACCCAAGACTCACTCACTGTCCACAAGCTGCACAATCTTCCACCATAGCCTTTTGGTCCCTCTGGTTTCCTGGTCCAAACAGAATACAAAGCAGTTCTACACATACTGTCTCACCCTAACGTTGAGGGGCACAGAGAGCAAAGAAGATTAAGGTCTCTGGCTCGTCCACGGACACAGGAGCTTGGGCCAAAAGGGCACAGGCCTCAGGGGAATGCTGGGTAAGGAGGCTGGGTAGAGTAAGCGGAAAAATGCAGCCTTGTTGCCAAGAAATGACTAGCCCTGCTGTCTGATATTCTGCAAAGTTAGTATGCAGGGTGCCCATTCTCTTTTGTTCTCTTGCTGGGATTGATAATCTCCTAGAAATCAGGATGGCCCTCAGCATTTGTCACAATCTATGAAAAAATATCCAAAGTCAGTATGCTTCCTAGCTCCCAGAATACATCCAAACACATATTCACTCCCTCCACTACATGGTAGACTTTCTGTAATTTCATATAGTTCAAAAAAATTAGTAACAGCCTCTCATTTCTTCCACATGGAGGCAGCATGGTGTGGAGGAAAGAGTAAATGCCGCTGATAAAACTCCATTTATACCTGCATCTGACACAAAGTAGTGTCATAGTACAACCGATGATGGAATGGAGGAGTTTCAGATTTCCTTAGAGGGATGAGCAAAAACAAAGCTGGGATTAATTTGAAATAGATGAAATACACACATTCTGCTGCATTGCCTGAAAGTGTTCACTTGGGAAATAAACTATACAGGACTTTTGATCTATGTTCACTGTCTTCTAAGAGCCAGACAGCCTTAGAAGCCCCAGAATCATCTCGGGGATTATAAAACAAGAGGATTAGAGTGCAAAATCTTGGGACAAAGGATAGCATCATGGGTCTTTGTACGAGATTAGCTTTGAAAAAAATTCATTCTGCGATGTTAGCTAAGTCACATAAGCATAGAAACTCCATTTCTATATGTCTAAAATAGGGGAAGAAAAACTCTTCTACAGTCTACTTTATACATTGACTGTGAAGCCCAATAAGTAAAAGAGGCAAAAGGGTTTTGTATTATTAATAGCTCAAACTTCCTTATGAATGTAAAACACTATTATTATTATTAAACTAATGGGGAGATTTAGTACAGAGACTGCCACCAATATGAAGCTATGGGGATGAAAAGTTCCTCAGAACACCACATTTTGGCTGTTGCCAATACTATATTGAACAAATTGGCTTGAAATACTGGTATCTAAAGGGCCCTTTGTAGGTTAAATAAAACCTAACCCAAATTTTTGTATAGTAAGCATTCAAAGAGATCAGTCATTTAATTTCATAGGGGTGAAGGCCCCACCCTCAGTCTGGCAATTTGGCCTCATCTGACCCTTTCCCCCACATCAGCTCAGGGATCTGTCTTATTTTCAGTGTGGATTCTCTCTCTGTTTTACTTTCTGATTTTGACTCTAAAAGCCCCCACCTCACTGTACGTATATACATATGTGTGTGTGTATATGTATGGGAAGTTATCTTACGTTATATCTGGAAAAAATGCTTATACTGTAATTTCTTCAGTATAGTAAAGTTGAATAATTTGGGCCGCATTAAGAAGCATTTCTTTTAAAGCAAACTTGACAAAACAGAGAAACACAACTTCTAAGATGTCAAAGCTTTCCTCTTGAGCGACAGTTTTTAGCATTTGGGCACCGGGACCAACTTGGGAATCTATTAGAAGCCATGAACCATTCCACATTAAAATGCACCTTTAAACATACACGTGAAATTTTTAATATAATTTTAAGAGGCTCACATACTCTTTGGTGCAAGGACCTTTGGCCCATGGAAACCATTTTGAAAGTTAACCTTGTTAAAAATCTCATGACTTTGAGAGGTAAATACAGCCTGTTCTAGGAGAATGATCAGACGAGCAGCTGTTTTTCAGTATGTTTTATAAACTGAAAGTCAGGTCTCACCTCCGGCAACATGATGAGGCTGAATGTCAGGATAAAGAGAACCATATTTACTCCATACATCCATCTCAAGAAGAGGAAGTATGAGGCCACTGAGGAACCAAACTGACCTATTACAAAGAAAATAAAAAGGTTGAAGGGAGGTCAAAACAAGAGTTTTGTCTTGGTGGCCCTCCAAAATAAATCTATTAATTGTGAGACATTGGTTCTTTTCACATTTACAGACTCTAGCATTCTCACTTCTCTACCCAGGAAGAGAAAATGTTAATCATGGTGGAAGTGTCCCCTGTCAAGTAGAATTAAGAAGGTATGTAGAATGTATTATGTAGACTACAACATGTGACCCACCCCTTCAGAGTCCATCCAAGGGAAAGCTGCCTTTTGCTGAGCAGCTGTGATTGCTACTTGCATAGCCTGTTGTATTTCTTGAGTTAATACTGATCAGTTAGCAAATATATGT
Source organism: Carlito syrichta (assembly GCF_000164805.1). Lineage (NCBI taxonomy): Eukaryota > Metazoa > Chordata > Mammalia > Primates > Tarsiidae > Carlito > Carlito syrichta. Next base: position 757,554 of record NW_007256597.1, on the reverse strand, counting down.
AAAAGTAACTACAGTGCTTAGCCGGCAGTTAGCTACCATTATAATTATAATTATAATTACTGACCATCTCTCTCCATTTTTCCATGCAAACAATGTTCTTCTCAAAGAAGTTTACCACATCTTCTGTGAATGGTTATCTTACAGACTATCCTGTGCTGTTTACCCTCATTTCTGGCATTTTACAGGGACTGTGTGAAAGCTGAAATTAATTCATCCACTCCACATATCTTTACTAAGTATCTTCTGCCAGGAATTATCTTAGATATGAAGCACAATGTCACAGGTGTGGAAATGGCAAATATGTGAGATGTATATCCATATTTGTATCTAATATATACTTGTGTGTATACACACACACACACACACACACAATCACACACGTGTGATTGTGTGATATATGCGTGTGTGATTGTGTGTGTGTGTGTGTATGTGTGTGTACATATATACACACATAATAATAACCAGATAGGTCCTACAAGGGGGAAGTTAAAGTACTGAGAAGAGTTGCTTTAGATAGATTTGTCAAAGAAGGAATATCAGAGAAGATGACATCTGAACAGAAATTTGAAGTTTGAGGAAGCCCTAGCAACACCTAGAGCTGGAGAAGAATAGCTCAAGCAGAGGAAAGACGCAGAACAAAGATCCTGAGAGAGGCAAGGGCTTGAGACAATTGAGGAACAAAACTCAGTGGACAGAAAGGCCAAACCCCAGTGTGTTGTAGGGCCTCTTCTGGCAAAGTAGAGAGTGAAGACTTTATTTAAAATGTGAGAAGTCACTGACTTCTATTAAGCAGCAGGGCCAAAGGGAGGGGGATGGGCA